>NC_056742.1:543702790-543892790 GCF_019279795.1 Protopterus annectens | reverse complement strand
CCAAAGCCCTGGATGAAGGCAAAATAGTACATTCAGCCTATCTTGACTTAGACAAGTTTTTTGACACAATTCCCCACTCAGGCATCATCAAGAAACTCACACAGTGGGGATTTAACCCATATGTCACTAGATGGGTAGCCAACTGGCTCACCGACAGAATGCATACAGTCAAAGTTGGGGATTCCACCTCTATCAGCAGACCAGTTACCAGTGGTGTACCACAAGGATCTGTGGTGGGCTCCCTACTTTTTGGAATCTATTTCTCACAAGTCCAGGTGTAAATAGATGGCCCTTGGCTTACCGAGTTCGCCGATGACTACAAAGTGGGTGCAATCATTGAATCCCCCAAATAATGGTGACATACTACAAAAAGGGCTTTCACAGACAAATGATTGGAGCCAAAGCCAATGACTTAAACTAAATTAAAAAAATTTGAGCGCTTTCGTCAGGAGTTCGCCCCTCAACTTCTTCAGTGTTAAAGTATTCTGAAGAAGTCGAGGGGCGAATGCCTGACGAAAGTGCTCAAATTCATTAAAGAACTTGCTCAGTGGTATTCCCAGGTTCTCTTTTTTACTAAATTAATAAAATGCATTATCATTCCTTTCAGCAAAGGGGAAGTCCCCCCAAATTACAATATTAACAGTACCCCCCTTAGCTCAAACCCTGTGGGAGAGATTTGGGAACACATGTTGACAGCAACCTTAACTTCGATCACCATCTGTCCACAGTGGTAAGGAAGGCCTTCAACACTGAATATCTGATATGTAAAGGCATCACATCCAGAGCTAAGGATGTTATAACTCCCCTGTACCCATCCCTCATCAGACCACTAATAGAATACTACACTCCCTTCTATATGTACTTCACCAGACACCTGCAGCAGCTGGAGAGACCTCAGAGGTTTCTAACCAAGAAAATTCAGGGCCTTCAAAACATGACCTACCTGGACAGACTGAAGGCCCTGTCAATGTCCTCTGTATCTTAGAAGCTGCTGACAGGTGACATGCCTGGCCTACAGAGCAGTCTCAGACTCTGTCCTAATGGAAATGATGCAGATCCACAAGTCACATGGGACAACATTCAAACCAAGAAGAAACTTTGCAGTGTGGATGGAATGATGTTCACTTCCTAAATTACGTTATGCACTTAGTTCACTTAATAAAAATCAAACTGTAAAATATAACTATAAAATACGTGTTCCAAAATAATCAGACAGAAAATAGTAGGTAGTCCACAGTTGCATTAAAAATGGAACATCCGTCATTGAAACACACAAACAAGCCAACCTAGTTGAGTATAATGAAAGCATCAAAAACATTCCTTATATATAATAAGGTTGTTTGCAGCGAGGGAGGGGTTACTGAAGGTGGCTGAAATTCAGAATTGGAAACTTTCAGTATAATGAGATTCAGTCAAATGAATTTTCAGTATTTTGAAAATTAGGTATTTTGGTCTCAGTCAAATGAAATTCAATATTTTGAGATTCAGTCATGTGAAGTAGGCCCATATATATATAGATATATATATATGTATATCTATATATATATATATATATATATATATCAGAAAAATAAAAGTTTCCTGGTTACACGCTAAAAGCACGCTTGCTTTATAAATTGGTAATGTAACAAATAAACTATTGAAGCAAGCGGTGATCGAGAGAGAAAATTACTGTTCGTTCAAAGAATGCTCGAAGTAATCCAAATAACGCATATACCAAGTTTATTGTTTAAAATAACAGACGATGAGCGCTTTCACTAGCTTGTAGCTTCTTCAGATCATTGACACAAAACATAAAATCCATGCGCCTTATATAGTTAGTAACACCAATTAGAATCAGTTAATTAATTTTCACTGAAATGCTACTCTAATAATTGAGCCTTAAATAAATAAATAAATAAACATTACATCTAATATTATAATAATGTAGTGCATACAAAACAGCAACAACAAATCAATCCAAAGCGGAAACGACTCTTAATAAATCAATATGAAAATAAAAATAAAACCAAGTCAAGAGTCGTATGCAGCTAGAGAATCACTCTCTTTTCTCAAAAATACAGGAACAAACTGTAAGCGTAAAATAAATATATAGTTTATTTATAAACGAGTTAGCGCTTTCACCTAGTAAGGCTTCTTCAGACTCAGATAGCACTCTCAATTAAAAACACAATTAAATAGCCAAAAAGGCGCGAAATCAAAAGCCATCATAATAAAAACCATCATTAAAGTAAACAGCATACAAGAATCATAAGAAAAAAAATTTAAAATGTTAATAAATTATTCATATTAAAACATAATGCTTGATCATATTCATAGACACATGCTTATGTATGAGCTCTAAGTTTTCTCATTTTTAAAAAAGGTTTAACTGAGAACATAGTGTTTAAACCAGGTCTCATATCTGAACGTAATTTCAGTATCCAAACATTCTCCCTACTCTCTGTGTAGTTTTTAATATCCCCTCCTCTAATATTAGGGTACACTTGTTCTATTATCCTGAATTTAAATGTATGTGTGTTACCAAATTCTATAATATGTCTGGCCAATGCATTCATCTTGTGTCCCATTCTAATACTATACAAGTGTTCGCGTATGTGGTCCTTCAAACGTCTATTAGTCTTTCCCACATAAAATGATTCACAGGCCTGACACGTAGCTAGATATATCACATTTGTGGTAGTACAATCTCCATGGATCTTAAAATTATAATTATATCTAGTAACAGGATGTATAAATACATTGTCCAAGTCAATATACATACAGAAATTACATGATTCACATCTACTAGTGCCAAATGGCAAATTAGTAGTAGATGGTGTATAATATATACTATCACATAAAATGTTTTTTAAATTCTTCTTATTTCTGTATCTAAAACATGGAGCTTCACCTATGATGTCTTTCATGTGCGTATCTACCATCAAAATGTTCCAATGTGATCTAATAACATCTTTAATGGGTCCAACATCCTGAGTATATGATATAGAGAATGCTGTCTTATTTATACCACTCCTTTCTTTCCGGGTATCTAAATTACCATTATCAGAAAAATATGGAAGTGCTGAATTCTCTCTCAAAAGAGAGATATCCTTAGTGCCCTTAGATATATCAATGTCACTGTAACCTCTTGCTAACAACCTTTCACCAAGATCACTTAAATCCTTCTCATATCTAGTATGGCTTGGGTTATATCTGGATACCCTCATAGCCTGTCCCTTAACAACGTTATTAAACACATATTGCGGGTGCATGCTGGTACGATGTAGTAACGTGTTCTTATGACAGGACTTCCTAAACAGTCCTGTGTTAATGAGTCCACAGGGCAATTTCTCAACGTATATGTCCAAAAAGGGTATCCTAGTGTTAGAAGATTCATGGCTAAACTTCAAATAAGTAGTAGCCATATTTGCTAAGTTAATAAATGTTTGTAGATCATCATTGGTACCTTTCCATGGAAGAAAAAGATCATCTACAAATCGTCGATAGAATAAAACATGTTCTCTAAATAATGATAGTTTATGCATGTAATCAAGTTCCCACTGTGCCATAAACAAGTTGGCGTAGCTATTGGCACTTACCTTGAAAACAAAAGAGATTATTGCATAACACTAACTTCAACAGGGACATTAATAAATTGATCTTAATATCAGGCATATTAGATTCTCTAGTCAGATAATGATATACCATATCTAGGCCAATCTCATTAGGGATCACTGTAAATAGTGAATGTACATCCATGGTAACAAAAATCACATCAGTAGTGTTCACTAAATTCCTGAGATAATCATAAAGGTCTATTAAAAATGGTTTGTGTCTTTTAGAATGTACCTATTACTGTCAACAATTGGTCGTAAGCTCTTTTCTATATAAATAGATAGAGGTTCTGTTACCCACCCCCTAATGAGAAAACTTAGAGCTCATACATAAGCATGTGTCTATGAATATGATCAAGCATTATGTTTTAATATGAATAATTTATTAACATTTTAAAAATTTTTTCTTATGATTCTTGTATGCTGTTTACTTTAATGATGGTTTTTATTATGATGGCTTTTGATTTCGCGCCTTTTTGGCTATTTAATTGTGTTTTTAATTGAGAGTGCTATCTGAGTCTGAAGAAGCCTTACTAGGTGAAAGCGCTAACTCGTTTATAAATAAACGATATATTTATTTTACGCTTACAGTTTGTTCCTGTATTTTTGAGAAAAGAGAGTGATTCTCTAGCCGCATACGACTCTTGACTTGGTTTTATTTTTATATATATATATATATATATATATATATATATATATATATATATATACATATATAGTACACACATATATATATAGGTACACACACACACACATATATACATATATATATATATATATATATATATATATATATATATATACACACACACACACACACACAATGTGTGTGTGTGTGTGTGTGTGTGTGTGTGTGTGTGTGTGTGTGTGTGTGTGTGTGTGTGTGTGTGTGTGCCTATATATATATATATATATATATATATATATATATATATATATATATGTATATATATATATATATATATATATATATATATATATATATCTACATATATATATATATATATATATATATATATATATATATATAGGCACACACATATACACACACATATTGTCTTGCGATGGCAAGACTAACTGTTTCCATTTTCTATTGTTATTTTTCTGTAGAATTGTTGGAATTTATACAGGTCATAGACATATTCTTTATTTAACTAACATGTAGCTTGTACAGCCTCACCATGAAACCACTGGGTTGCATCTGTGCAATGGACTTATTGAATATGCATTAGTCATACTATCTCTTGATTTAGGATTAGTTACTGTAACCCAAGTTGGGTGTTATGTTTCTATTTTATTACATTTTTATTACCCTTTGTTCATTATTTAGCTCTGCACTGTTGTACATTTCTTGTTTTCTAATGAAGTTCCAGGATATTTAAGGAATGGAAGCTCTAAAAACCACCAGTTTGTGTGTTGTGTTTTTTGTCTGTATGCCTTATACGTTTTTTAAGTGTAATAAATTTATTTTCTTCACTTAGTTTTCCTTCAGTTTCTGTGGCATATATAGATATATACATACTTACATATGCACACCACACACACACACACACACACACACACACACACACACACACACACACACACACACACATACCTCATACATATAAATACAGGGTCTATAGCAATTCACTGAACATGCATTTGCATGGGTTTTATACATTTTTTTTTGCAGTCATTATTTGATTCAGTGGCCTGTAATTTGATCAAATGGCAGTCATAAAGCTGTTCACAATTTAGTACTGTTTCAAAATCTAAACCAACTGTATCAAAAGTAGTGAATATACTAACAGAGATAAAACAACTAGATCTCAGATCTTTGGAAAAAGGTAGGAGTAAACTACATTGGAAAAAAACAGGGAATTGAGGGAATAATACATACTGGAGAGGAATGAGGTTTAAAAGACGGCAGGACTTGAATGAGCAATGTAATGCTTGAATGAAAATGATTGGGTAGATTATAAGTGATATACAATGTTTGCAACTAGGATCATGTTGGTGTGGTTTGTTTTCATTTGTATAAATGTATGATTGCTTATGTCATAAGGGATGGTTTAATAGAGATGTTTCTTGTTTAAAAAAAGGCAGGATTGAATAAATCATATAATGTTGCTTAGGTTATATGATATACAGCAATATATGTGAAGTATAATGTTTGTTAATCTTAGCTTTTTAATATAATTTGATTAGTTTAATATAAATGTAAATGTGCCTATGTCACAAGTGATAATTCAATAAAGGTGTTTAAAAAAACAGATTTAGTATGCTTCGTCCCACAGTTATGCATCGGCATTACTCTTTTGTTATATTATCAATACTTTAAGGACTATAAATAAATAATATATAATATCTTGTAGTTGGGGGTCCCTTCTTGAGCAGCAGCTTCACAGAAAGCACAAGGGCCGCAGAGATCATTGGTGATAAAAACTGCATCAGTGATCCCACGCTTTGCTAGTGCCACAGATTCCATGTGAAGTTCAACTTATGCAGCCACATGCTGTGACTAAATTAGTGTGGTTTGTGTCCGCAAATTACTTTTCAGGGAAGCCGCAGAACTGAATCCATTCCGGTGAATTTGTAACTAACGTTTTTTTTCATGTAGGCATAATATAACCAGCTCTTAGACTGTACAGTCTCAAGGTAACTTGAAAAGAATTGTCACTAATTGCTGTTTGATATAATCGATTTGACTGTAAAGGATTCATTAAAAAGTGATTTTGGGGCATAAGTGAAAATTTCGGGTATCACTCGTATAATGCACTGACTCATTTTTTCTGTGATGTTACCTCTCTGTGAATATCCCATTCCTATACCTCTGTGTCATGCCTTCATGAGTGTAAGTTATATTTTGTTATATTTGGACTTAGTAGTGAGACATAATTACCATGGTGCAAGGGTAGAGGGCAGGACAAGAAATAAAATGGTTACGGTAAAATGTTGAGCATGTTTGCCATGAATCTACACAACAGTACGTGGCACTCAGTATCTTTTTCTAAAAATGCAAGATATAGTCACAAATTAATTCCCGAAGCTGTGAAATAAAATACAGTCACGTTTTCATATTTTCCTAGGTGACTTGGTGCATGGTACATTATTGGGGTAACCCATGTCATTTGCTGAATGAGCAAACCAGTTTAGAAGGCATTTAAACACGCAAAATTTCCCACATCCAAGTAAAAAGCATTTCATCTCTGCCATCCAAGCTGGAAGAACAACCAATAGAAGCCAGGAGGAAAAGCAGAAAGAGAACATAACTGCTGCAATTCAGATTGTGGTATGAATGTACCACCTGCAAGCATTGCCTTTATCTGTTCTTTTATTCTTTCTGCGTGAACAAACCACCAGCCCTAGAAAAAAGGCTCATGTAGTCTCAATGTTTAAATTATGTTTTTTTTTTTTTTTTTTTTTTTTTTTTTTTTTTTTTTTAGAATGCATGTATTGGTCCTTAAACATGCATGATTATTTTTTTATCTGACTCATTTATGATGGGGACTGGCACTGCTTCTATTTTCCAGCTGTTTGATAACATTCATTTTCCTACTCTAATAATTTTATGGACCATTTTTCTGCAAGCAGCATCAGAGACTGTGAGTAATGCCAGATGAGTTGTAATATGCATGAGTCGTCACTCCCACAGCAGGAAAGACCAAGCCTGTATTTACAACAGCGTACATAACAGGCCAGAACTTAAACAAGTAACAGATCTCTGTATTTATTTTCAGCTGTCAAAAACATGATATGTGGGTACAGTCTCCCACAAGAAGCTTTGCAGGAGGTAGTAATTTTCCACATTTTACACTCACTGACTTTTCTAACCACATATACCAGTGGGAATACATTACAGTCTGTCTGCATGGTAGGCCTTTCCTTTCTTCTTTTGCATCCACATATCTGAAAACATCAAGCAAATTGAACATTCTTGATGCCTGCGAAAGGCAGGTTTCTTATAAAGCTTAAACTATTTTGCATACTCCTCACTGCTGCCTTCTCTGACTGCATGACAGCATTGCAATTATGGCGTCGAATCATTTATTTAAAAAGAAAAACCTCCCACTCAGAGTGATGAAATCAGGTTTCAGATAATTATTCTGCCATTATTTAAAATCCATTTAATTTAATCTGGAACACGTATTCCTGCAAACACCCTGCAATGACTACATTGAGGCAGAGTGCCTTATTTCAGACTATCCTCTTTCATTACATAAATGGCCACAGCCTTCATGAGGGGCACAACTGCATATAAAGGCCTCCTTTCACCATGACTAGTCTTGTGTAAAACAAAATCCAGAAACATCTTGCTCAAATGCAGGGGGATATGTTTGCAGTTTTTAAATTAAATGTGTTTCCTGAGAACTTTATTTTATTTTATTTTTTTTTAGAATAACAAATGTAAGTCTTTTAACTGGGTAGCTACCATTTTCCAAGTGTGATCAAGGAAATTTGATTTGGGTAAGTATTAAGCTGGTCAGACCTACCCAGTTTACGACTACAGGCTGTGGAAATCAAATGCAGGTGAGTGCAATGTTATTCTTATCCAGTAAAATACTTTTCTTAATAGAATTTACTAGCAGTGAGTGAGTGACTTTGGAACAAGTGACATGAGATAAAGGAAAAAGTTAATGGAAATATGAAAACTATAGTTCACTGAGAGGGTACACAATACATGAGAAAGTTTGTAGTGGAAGGACTTCAAACTACAAAGCTAATGAAAGAATTCATTAGTGCATCAAGCAAACAAAGATAAAGGATCCATATTAATCAACTAATTGTCAATTGCAGCAGTCAAGGGGTGTCTTCAGCATTACAAAACCATGTTAGGAAAAGGAAATTCCAAAAATGATCAGTTTTTTAATCTACTTGCTGACCAAGGAATCCCATTGGAAACAATTGTTCCTTTTCAGAGGTGATCCAGGAGCAGTGACCAGTTGAGTGACTTGCTCTTAGTCACACAGTAGGCAAATAAAGATGAAAGGGCTCAAACCCCGTAATCTGAGCATACCTCTGCACAAACTTGTAATTGTTTCCAAGTCAGAATAACAAAAACAAAATTGGCAGATGAAACACCTTTTGAAGCAGCAGTTGTGAAAAACTGAAAAACAAAACTTACATGGAGAGTAGAGATGCCCTGATGACCCCAGGTTAAATCAATCATTTGTTCGGTTGCTATGTCCTGGAGGAAAGGCCATTTCACCCACTGTGGTGTAATACTCTCTAAATATAACTGAGTGAACATGTCAATGGAAAAAGCAGGTGACCAATGAATCATCATAGCACTACTGCACATGCTCAGATTTGGTATCCTCACAGTTTTATCACACATGTTAAAATCTGGTATCCTCACAATTCTCCGTACATACACAAATTTAAAATCCTCACAGTTCTGCCATTATGTTCAAATTCAAATCAGCTAACAACTTGTGTTTCCTTTCTGCCTGCCATCCTTATATTGTTTAAAACAACAGACAGAAGGTTGCAGAGCAAAATATCGAACTATGAAATAACCATGTATCTTGTACCATGCATTTAATGATGAATGCACATTATTTTAATCGCTCATGTGATCATCTATATGATCATCTATATTAAAGTTGAGGATTTATCAAATAGGAATATTATATTTATCTGTGTTTAGTGGGTTAATGAATTGGTTGCACTAGTTATTGTAGTGAGTAGGATAATTCTAATTATGTCTGTTTTTGTTGATGTGGTTTTGTTTTGTGTAGCAGTAGCGTTTGCAATTGCTAGGGAGATATCTCCCCCTTTTCTAGCTGGTGAGGCTGTGGAATTGGCATATCTAAGTCTGGGGGGGTGCATGGCCCCTGCAAAAGACATCCATTTTAGTTTTATTTTAATTCTTTCTTTCTTTCTTCCTTTCTTTGTTAGCAATGTTTGTTCGCTGTTTGTATTGTTTGAGATTTTTTATGTTTTTTTTAGATTGGTTCAGTTCAATATTTGTAGAATTCAAGATTACTTTTTCTAATATAATTTGTTTGCAGATCCTTAAGGAGAATAACAACCACACAGAATACTATATCCATAAATTAGGAGAAAGTATTTGAAGAGCTAAACCAATACAAGAATACAGAAAGGAGATTTTTCTAATAGGGATGATTGCAAGTGGGGTACAGAAAATATGCAAGAGGGGGTTGGAATTTACTGGAGAAACCTAGCAAAGGAATCAAGATTCTGGGAGCAAATAACTCAGTCAGGAAAGGTAACAGAGTGGAATGAGGCCAAGAAGACATCTGGATTGCAGGCTAGATACTGCCCTTCCTACCAAGGCTTGATCTGAGAGTACAGGCAAAGGAAAGGGAGAGGGGGATTTAAGTGAAAGACCTGGTCTGGTAAAACGTTTACTTGAATCTAGATCAGATGCAGCTGTTAAGAAAGGGATAATTAGTAGGGCATATCAAATGTTGCATGATAACTATAAGAATCATTCCGAGGAAGGTACGAAAGATTGGGAAGAGAGGCTGGAAAAGCAATTTACAAGAAAATAATGGAAAGACGTCTGCATGCATCCCAAGTTTGCAAGCATGCCCAGAAGGTTTAGGATCCCTGCTTAGATGTGTTTGGACAGGTATTTTTATACCCCAAGCTGACGTTAAAGAACTTTTACTCAGGTGGGCAGCAAATGATGGAGAGGAAAGAGGTAACTGGGAACATATGTTCTAGGAGTGTAATGAGCTGGCAGATTTAAACAATTCCTGTCAGAGTACTCTGTCTGAAATATTGGGTGAGCAAGTGGTCGTAAGTAAGGAAATGATCCTGTGGAGCTGAGATACATGATCTGAATTGTCAAGACATAGTAAGGACTTCCGAGTTTAATTCTGTTGGCTGCCAAAAAAGCAATTACTAGAAAATCTAAATCAAAGTCTAAACCAACTGCATCTGAGGTATTGCTTATTATAAAAGAGATAAAAGAAATAGAAGAGGGATCTATAGAAAAGGGAAGGAGCGAATTACATAAATGGAAATGGAAATTGTCGGAACAATGCATACAGAATAATGTCCAGGAGGACTGAGGGTTAAGAGAAGGCAGGAATTCAGCAATTTCTGTAATGTTGGACTGATGATAGTAGGAAAGAGAATATATATGATACATATGAGTTTCACGGTAGCATAGTATTTAGTGCTGTCACCTCACAGCAAGAGGTTCCCCAGTTCAACTCTCAGCTGGGGTGCTTTTTATGTTCTGCATTTTTGCGTGGATTTTCTCCCACATTCCAAAGACATGTAGGCGGTGGAGTGGACACTCTAAATGGTCATAGTTGTGAAGGAGTGGAAGAACCAATTTGGCAGGGCTAGCCACCCAGCAGTGTAAACCTTGGATCTAGATCATTGTCACTGTCGAAGTGACACCCCAACCCCATGTGCAAAAATGGGAGGAAAGGGTTGTGGATGGATTGTATTTAAAAGTGAACATTTTTGTTTTCTTTTCTGTTAATGTATATTTGCCTATGTGAAAATTTAAAAAAGATGTTTAAAAAAAGATTACTTTATATAATCAGATAGACAGATGGATAGATAGATAGATATATAGAGATAGGGTCTATTTTATAACAGCGAACAATCAAAAGATCGAATGCTGTTATATCGACCACAAAAGAATGAAAACAAAAAAGAGCAAACAGCCAGAACAGCAAATCTTTTCCCAGGGAAAGAATTTGCTGTTCCCAAAAAAAAAAAAAAACACATTAAACACTATTTTAAGTGTGTAGCCTTGCCCCCCACCCCCCCACCCCCACTTACATATACCAACTCTGAGATCACACTACAGTGCCAAAAATGGCAAAGTGATGGAAGCGGCCAAGCAGGGAAAGAATTTGCTTAAAAGCCACTTCGTCATTTTGTGTTTTTGACATTTACAGTACGACAAAGATGCATTCGACATAATGCGTCTTCATTCTTCTGACAGGAACCCTACAGATAAATGTAGTTCTACTATATTATTGAAAAACATGTGAGCTCTAGCTGTAATAACTCATATACTTTCGCACAAAGGTCTGTGTACAGATTGTCTATCCACAGTCACTCCAACAGAGAGTTATCATTGTTTGAGCAAGAATAAAAGCACCACTGTTTTGCAGTAATTGTCAGTCTTGAATCATCATTATCACGAATATTTGAAGACTAAACAAGTCACTGTAATAAGAAGCTAGCAATGATGTTATGAGGAAGTAACACTGAGCTTACAGTGCTCAAGTTGGTTTTCTAAATATATATAGAAATATACATACATACAGTACAAACATGCATACACGCATGCACACATGCATGCTTGCATGCACACAGGTAGATAGATAGATTGTCTTTATGGGTCTAAATTAGTTCCTCAAAATATGTATTCATCGAATACATATTCATCAATGGCTAAAGAACAAAATTCATTACAGTGATGTATGGAATTTTTCCCAGGGTTAGGAACCACTGAACCATCACCACAACTTTGCCCTTTTCTCCACCTTAGTGCAGTCTCAGAGTTAGTATATATAGTTGGGGGGGTTGTGGAGGGCAAAGCCCCCCACTTGGGTGGGTTTGATTAAGTGCAATGTGTGTTCCGGAGTGCTACAGTGCCAGTGGTTCCTAACACTGGGAAAAATTACGCGCTTCACCATAATGAATTTCACTGTTTAGCTGTCAGTTAATCAGGGATGGCCCATGCTATTGGACTGCTGGACTGCAGCCCCCTCAACTGTAAAATAAAGAAAAAGTAAAAAAATAAAAAGAAAATGAAAAGATAAAAAAAATTACGGACTTTCACGCATGCGCACTAGTCCGGACTGCTGCTGAGACAGTCTGGAGTATGCGCAGAGTGTCTCAGCAGTCCTGACCGGGAAACATGAAGAATGGGGGAAGATCTCGCGATGGGCTGGGGTCTCATCGGGGGAAGAACTCACAATGGGTGGGGTCTGGATTTGCGCAGGTTTTCGTAGCTTAGGGATTTGGATTTATGGTGGTTTGCTACAAGTGTGTGTGTGTGTGTGTGTGTGTGTGTGTGTGTGTGTGTGTGTGTGTGTGTGTGTGTGTGTGTGTGTGTGTGTGTGTGATAAAATGCCCCAGGTGCAATATACTGGTGGTTAGACTCATGGTGGTGTGGTAGGGAATACCTCAGGCTTGAACCCTGTACCTTGTATGCAGGTGTTAAAGGCCTGAATTCCCTACCCACCACCATTTGTAAAAAAAAAATTGCAGAGTTTTGCCTCATATTTGATCTGATCTGTTCCTCATAATATCTGTGGTTTGTAAATATCGCAATGTTTGATATTTGATGGTGCAGTGGTAGCATCGTTGCCTCACAGCTGCAGGTTCTCAGGTTTGATTCTTGGCTGGGGTGCCTTCTGTGTGGGGTCTGCATCTTCTCCCTGTGTGTGTGTGTGTGTGAGTTTGCTTTTGTGTCCTCCCATGTTACAAAGGCATGTCTGCATTATTTCTTCCTGGGCCTCTGCTGAAAATTGTTTTTTTGTTCCAAGTCAGACTGTCCTGATTAACAAATGTTAAATAAAATTGACAGGCATTTGAATTTCAGTCTTCAGGTTTCTGAATGTTTAATTCCTTACATATTTGATGGTGCAGTCATGCAGTGGCAGTATTGTTGCCTCACAGCTATAGGTTTTCTGGTTTGATTCTTGGCTGGGGTGTCTTCTGTGTGGAGTCTGCATCTTATCCCTGTGTTTATGTGGTTTTGCTCTGGTGTCCTGCCATTTTACAAACACATGTGTCTACAGTATTTCTCCCTGGGCCTCTGCTGAAAATTGTTTTTGTTCTGTCAGAAGTAAAATTGACAGGCATTTGAATTTTATTTCAGACTTCATATTCTTCACAAAATACATAATAAAACAACTTTTTATTCAAGCAATAAATATATAGTAACACAACCTTTTATTATAGCAATTTTCTAAGTTTATAAGATGACTATTTGAAATGTGTCCTTATTTTTGGGACTGTATTACCCTGTTATTGGCTTTGTCCAGGTTTTTTGTGCTAAGGTTGACAGCTATGGCAAGAACTGAATTCACTGAATATGTTTGAGGGCTGTATTCCCTCATTACTGGGTTTGTCCAGGTGTTTTGTGCTAAGAGGTTGACAGCTATGGTGAGAACTGAATTCATTAAATGATAGCTATTTAAGTTTCAGTCTTCCTCTCTTTCACAAAGCAGTTGATTTGGTGTAGTGGTATGTTGCTCTGACTGTTTTGCACAGGGACCTTGGCAGTAAAATGTATGGTGGTAACCAGTGGCAGCTGGTGACTTCAAATCAAAGGGGGGGCTGCAGGAGACAGCTGAATGGGTGGGGTCAATGGGAAGGGGTGTGGCCAATTAGAAAGGGGAGGGGCTATGCTCAAAACCACAAAAACTAAATATACTGCCCTGGTTGCCAAACCGTCATTATGAGAGTCCAATCAAGACAAAATGAAGTGTAGAAGAATAAAAATATTTCAATGCATTGACTGCATGACAGCTTAATATCTAGATGGAAACAAAAAAGGTTGTGAGGCATGAAAAAATAAATTACTTTTTTTAAATACATTAATGGAATGCCAGTCAAAATCAAGTATAAGAAAAACAAGCAGCACTCAACTGAAACCACTTCTTGCACTGCAGTTCTAATTATAATTTACATTCAGCTTTATTAAAGTACCAAGTAACATGCTGAAAGTAGAAATCTCTGATGCCCCCACTTGTAAAAATGTTCCTTATCCAAAAAAAGACCTGCTGCCTGACATCTACTTGTTTCATGGGGAAAACATGATCAAAGTAAAAAATGAAAAGCAAACAAGAAATAAGCTCAAGATACATTGCTTAAAAGGATTACTGTATAGGTTATGGACCACACGATTGGCATTCTATTTATGGGCAAAGCCTGCAGAGATGGCTGGAAGTCTCTAAGTGTAATGAGACTCTTAAAATAATGTAATCCTGTCCTTTATTACAAATACTGGCATATGCATTTCAATACCCAAGGCTTATACATTATCTAGTTAAGTATTCTCTACATGGCAACAGAAAGGCTTTCAATGTTGGCAATTCTTTAACAGTATGCTTATTAAAGCTTACTTGCATCTTGCTATCTCAGCCAAGCTTACCTGATGGTCATTAAAGTATAGCTACTTAAACACAGAGCAACAGGCACTTTGAGTAATAAGCATAAATCAACAGTACAAAAAATATGACAGAAACCAGACCATTCTGTAAAAATCAAGGACAGATGAAAAGCCACTCTAGTACTTGTGTCTACCTTGGATGGGGGGGATACTCTGCACATTTACACTGCATAACTACTCCTTGCCTTGCTTCGACACGTCCAGAGTCACTACATGGGGGAGTGGGGTGCAACAAGTATGTCACAGTTTGAAATGTGTCTGGCTGACTTGTGATGGCCCTGACACGTTTGTCATACCTCTCAACCTCAGAGCAAGAAATCTGGACAAAGCCATACAAAGAAATGGGACAAAAGTCCAAAAATAAGGACAATTTTTAAAATATTGCTCTTATAAACTTAGAAAGATAATAGAGGTCTTGCATTAGTATGAATTTTCTGAATGGTATGAAATCTGAAACTCAAATGTCTGTCATTATTTTCTAACTTCAGTCTTTAATGATTTGTCACTAATTTGGCAAAAAAACACAATTTTATGAAAAATGGACCAAAAATGTGATGTAAAAATATAAAATAGCAACACAATACAGCTGGGAACCTGTCAAAGAAGGGACACTTTAATATTAGTACTGCTAACTTGAGCAGCTGACAAAATAAAATAATCTACATGCATTTCTGAAATAAAAGTAATCTATAACTAATTATTACTGTTATTTCTAAATTGTAAATCCTCCATGTTTTCTTCTGAGATTGCTATTTTGCGGAGGGATTATTATTTGAGCCAAAATCAGAGACAGTTGAGAGGTTTGGCTATACCTAATTCTATAAAGCAATTTATTTGCATGTAACTGACATTACTCTGGTAAGATCCCAGTTATTCTCATTAGGAGTAATAATTATTGACAATGGGATGGGTAAGGACAATCTTTAACCAAAATGGACAGGTTAATTTGAGGACAAAAAGGGGAAGCTGTCAAGGCTTAAAATGGCTCACAAGGGCAACTGTTCTAGTACTTACCTAGAAACGTAAGAACCTATGTGATATAATAATGAAAGGCAGGCCAGAGAAAAATGCATGTTTTAAAGAAATACAACCATGCATTTTATTTAAAGAAGATATAAAAGGTATACAATGTCTGACACTAAAACATGGTAAACTAAAATTCCCTAGTCAGCTAAAAATAGAAATGTTGGTGAGAATACATAACTCTCATTTGGGAACTGTGAAGTATAAAGGAAGGACAAGAGACGTGCTATTCCATTCAGGCATAACAATGTAAATTGAGAAAGAAGAGTGTTATGCATGCAGTGAGTATCATAGCAATAGTGCAAGAGGAAAGACTCATTTGTATGCATTGCTGGGAAGACATTAGAATACAATTTGTACAGATTTGTTTCAGCTCAGTGATTGTCTGGCTCTGATATGTGTTGACTATAATGTTCCCAAAGGTGGCACTGTGGAGTAACCAGATACAAGTCTTGGTATTATGAACAGAGAATGTGTCATTTTAATGAAGTTTGCTTGGCCAAGTACAAATTGACTGAAAAAGTTTAGTCAAAAGCACTTTTAGTCATAGTGGAGGATTCCCTTTTCTCGAGTGTTGTGTAACTTAGAGTAGGTATATTTTAGCTCATGGGTGTGATAAGTGTCCCTCCACAAGAGAGATGTAGGGGGGGCTTGCCCTTTTAAAAAAAAAATTCATATTTTTGCCAAAAATGATTTCGGCTAAACTTTTTCTTTGGATTTGCGATTGATGGAACTGCCATCATTCTATCAACATGAATGCTTACAAATATGTGTTGACAATTATACAAAGATTCCAGAGATTGTGTTGTGGAGTGACAAGACACCGAGTCTTGATATTATGAATGAAATTGTTCCACAATATTCAAGTGTGAAATTCAACAATTTAAGAGATTGTTTTGGAACAGTGGAAATTTTAACATGTAGCATCTAGTCCAAACTATCTGCAGCCAAGTGGTCAAATTGAAATGACTTAACTATAAAAAAATCTGACAAAGACAGATTTGAGCATTTAAAGTAATTTTTTGCATAAATGCCCAGCTATCATTTTTGAATTTTTGTGATATTCCCTTGCACAGTGTGTCCCTTTTTGAAGTATATTTTTACTCCCTTGCACAGCATGTCTCCTTTGAACTATAGGGTACTGCCTTGCATAGTGCACGCCCATTACCTGCTCAACAATTGATGGATTGTCGACTAAAGAGTGAACTGCCTTCCTCTTTATACTTCAGCCTGAAAATATGATTTCAATACGAGAGAAACTGAATGCAAACCAGTCCAGACATACATTGTACTATGGCAATACAGACATACGTTGTACTATGGCAATACAGACATACGTTGTACTATGGCAATACAGACATACGTTGTACTACGGCAATGTGCAGTTCATCTACTTTCTTTGAAAGAAGGGGATAGAGTCAGAATTCAAAAAAACTCCACCAAGAAGCATTCAGTAGGAGTAGCTGTTAAAAGGTGTGAGCAGCTAAGATCTTTCGCTGTTCTGTTAATAATGAAGATGGAAAAGATGTTGAAAAGAAAACAGATACATTTGTTCATAAAGAATATGCTCTACTGAAGCAAGTACAAGCTGCACTGGAGAAGCTTCCAGTTGAGAAGTATTCAGAAGGATATCGTAGTCAATAGCTACAGAGACACTTTAAGGAGTAGCAGTAGATGATGCGGAGAGTGTTTATCTAAATCCATAACATCCTGACAGATTCCGTGAAGGTCATTCTAGGTATTGATTCTTATTTGTCAGCCATAGATGTACAGACCACAGACTCTCACAAATATTCAAAGTATAGAAGATTGCAAAGAAAACCAGCTAGATACTAATGTTGATGTGTACCTAATTTAGATTAAATGGGAGTCCTTATCTTAATAAGTGGGGTTGATATATAGGTGTATAGCTTTAAGGACATGCCATCTTTTACCTATACAATGTGGTCTAGTATCCTGCTTGATAGCAGAATCTGAATTAAGTGCTAATGAAGCTGGACATAATCCTCTGGTTTCTGCCTCATTCACTCAGACACCCTTATATACCAAATCTTATGGACTCACTGTGTGACTGTTTCCCTTACCTCTTTAATAATCTGTAAGTATATTTAATTACCTCTTTAATAATCTGTAAGTATATTTAATTATCTCTTTAATAATCTGTAAGTGTATTTAATTACCTATTTAATAATCTGTAGGTGTATTTAATTACCTATTTAATAATCTGCAAGTGTATTTAATTACCCATTTAATAATCTGTTGGTGTATTTAATTACCTATTTAATAATCTGCAAGTGTATTTAATTACCCATTTAATAATCTGTAGGTGTATTTAATTACCTATTTAATAATCTGCAAGTGTATTTAATTACCCATTTAATAATCTGTAGGCGTATTTAATTACCTATTTAATAATCTGTAAGTATATTTAATTAACAGCTTATTTTCACCACCATTCATAGAATAGCCATATTACTGTTCAACATATCCTGAATAACAGTAGTGAAGTTGTTCTAGCCATGGTCTCCTGCAGTTTATAATGTCTCCTCATACCAGGATATTCTACACTTTCTGCTGCAACTATTTAAAAAATATATATTGCCCCTGTTTCTTTTATGGATACTGTGGAGTGCTACCTACATTGGTCCTAGTAACCTAAACGGTGGTAAAATTTTCTGTAGAGCTTTTCTACATTTCACATCTTAAAATAGCGTGATATTCCTGTGATGGTAGTCACTAGAACCACCTGTCAACAGAGCTTCTTTAATTAAAAAAATAACAGCAGGTAAATGGGGTTTGCACCCCCCAAAAAGTAGTGGTCATAAGGTATTCAGAGTGCCTTGGGATGTAATGCTACATGGGAAAATTTCAATAAATGAACAGTAACACAGAATGTAGAAAGAAACTCTAAACTTTTATTGCAGATGCAGCTATAAAACATTGTTTCACTAATAAACACAGCTTGTCATTTTATCTGAGAAATGCCACAAGGTCTTTTACAAGGAGGCATGCAATGTGGCAGCAGATAGATATCCCTTTGTCTAATTATTGTAGTCATGTACCCTGATTAAATGTGAACTGTCATTTCTAGTTAGCATATTGGGTTCTTTTTCATGTCCCACTAACACTAGGATTGCCATGTGAATGACAGAGTGGGTGATAACACTTGTTATAATTTCCCAGAAAATGTTGAACAGCATATGTCTAGACTCCCTGACATATAATCTTTCTGTGTTAGTTTGGATGAAGTATGATTCCATTAACTGAGACCACTTGTCTGTTTTCATAGTTCAGTATGAGCAGGTTGTTAAAGCTTCCCAGTATTCTTTGGGATGTTCCTTGCCATCTAGCCTCAGACACCTCTCAAAACAAACAGCACTCCTGTACAATATTACTTATTCATATTTTGCACTATCAGCACTTGGACTGCACAATTAATTCTGTAGCCTTTCCTTGATATTTTTTGAGCCATGAGGCATTAACATAGTGACAAAGTACTGGGGGTGGGGGTCTTCTCCCATTTCTAGCCATTTTCTTGTCGGCAGATGGTAACAGGCCAGATTATGGCAGAGCCCAAGTGTTATTAAGATGTTAGAATATACAGCAAATACTTGAGGTAAATATTAGTTCCATTCCTTAAGGTAGATATTAGCTCCTTTATACTGAATAAAACATTTTACTCAGATGAATTGCTCACTCCAACAAATTGTACTGATTAACCTCCATTTCTCACCACCCCCAATCCCAACCCCCCCTCCACAAATTTCAGCAGCTAATAACTGCACCAGAGAAGCTCCTTCAGGACTGGTATTCTAATATTTTTATTCCTGAGATATTTATATGTAGTGCATATGTAGACCCAATTTTAGCCAAATTGCATCATTTAGGCTAAAACTGATGTGTGCCAATGCCATATTACCACTGTGGTGCATTTATCTAATTAGGTGAAATACTTCTCAGCACATAGACCTCAAAGCTGAATAAAAAAAAAACAAAAAGGAAAAATAACAATTTCTTTACCTAAGAACTCATGAGAAGTGGCAAAAGCAAATAAATGATCTTGTTATTTATTACAGTCTTATTTGTTACAGGGTTCTGTGGAGGTTATACATTCCATTTTACTTATTTGAGGTTAGGATTTACAGATTATACATTCCCGTTTAGTTATTTGAGGTTAGGGTTTACAGATTATACATTCCCATTTACTTACTTGAGGTTAGGGTTTAAAGTAAAGCACTGTGAGATGGTGAACATTCATTTAAATAAAACCTGGAGTTGCTTATAGCTGAGACCAAAATTGTGAAGAATTGTAAAGGTTTTACAAATATTTTGGAAGTTTTTAGGTGATTGTCACCGTTTTGTTCTCCCATGTACTATATTTATATTAGCTGCTGCTCAACCAGAATCCCTGTTTTAGAAGAGATTAGAATTATTCCCTTGTGAGATGAGACGGTGATGCTGAAAGTCTTGTCCCTTATTGGAAACTAAGTCTGACTAGCAAACATAGCCCTTGATGAGCTGGAGAGGGAGGTATAAACTGAGAAACATTTTTGCCAGCTTATCTGTCTTGAAGGAGAAGGAGAGTTTTCAGTGTAGGACTCTTAAGGAATCTAGGGTATTGTGAGGTCAGATGATGGGATGTAACAAAAACGTTCTCCAGAACAGACAGGATCACATCATACTCACATGCCCTGATCTCCTCTCCACCTGGTCCCTGATTGCTTATACTACGGATTCCATAATCCATAATCCAGACATGGGCAGATGATCAAGGAAGGGACGTGGAACATGGCAGACAGCTGTGAAGGGTAACCAAAATTTAAAAAAGAAAATAATTCTTCCCCTGTGCACTTCTAATCTTAGATGACCCTATCCTTGGGAATTTCTGAGGACAGAACCATCATAGTGTTTACTGTGTCTTTATAACATTATTAAAGATTAGTAGTACACCTAAAGTAAGCAAACAAATATAGCATACTCCCACATTGTGTCTACTGTACGTGGCACAGGCAGTCTGTCTGCATATCTCACGACATGCAGTAAATCATTCCATGGAACACAGAACCACCTGATATTTCCATTAGCTATAGGACTCCAACTGTCTAACATAGCACCCATTCAACAGCACTAGAATATTTTTTTCTCTTTTAGATGCCCACTTTCCAGCCAGAAGCAGCATAATTATTACTGAAGCTCTCATACTCTGTACATTTAGCATTTTCTTCTTGTGCTTCATATCTGCTAAACCTCTTCCTCCAGAGCTGTGATTGTCCAGCTTTACGCACTGATGTACATGTCACATTTCGATTCTGTTTTCCAGGAACATTTGTTTTCTACATTTAATATCTTAAAACAGCTTGATATTCATGTGACGGTGCTCACTACCTGATAAAATCTCAACAATATGCTTTTAACTGCATTATTATAACTCTGCATGTTAAAAAAAACAGTTACTCAGTAGCACACATCAAAAGTCATGCTGACATGATTAATTCTGAAATGGTGGTTTATGTTAAAAATCTCAGCATATTGCTTTGGCTGAATGCTTTGTCTGCATGGGGCTATGTAAGTACACATTCTGCCATAAGTGTCCTTAATAAGGTGCCATAGTTAAATATGCCTGTAGTATTTAATTAAAGTACATTAACAGTTCCAAGTCACCGTGAAACACTTTGCAGAACATTTTACATCTGTTTAGCTTTCTAGAATCAATGTCAAATGTATACAAATATCAGTAGTCTGAGTCCCATGGTAACCAGCTCTGTGTATAAACAACAGTATTTATAGCAACTATGCTTATTACAAAGAGTGTTCTAATTAAAATAAATGAAAAAAAAAACAGCGTATAACATACTGGTGTGATGCTGCTGAAAGTTGGTACATCTCTCTTTGCAAATGCAACTAAAACCACTAACATGAAAAAATGTCTTGGTGCACAGCATGCATTGTAAACTTACTCTCTTAATATTATAAAGAATGCATGGTTATTGTGTGTTTAGTTTATTGCTGTGTTAGCCAAGTTGCAGGAAAAGATGCATGCATTCTGATGTGATGAATAATGGTAGGGCTTTTTAGCTGCAATTGCTATTTCCCCACCACGAAGTCTGGATATGATTTATTCCAAAATGTGAAGGACCAGGTTTATAGATACTTGTATAGTTTTCACAGTTCTTGTAGCATTACTCTGGCATATTCACAATATCTATGACAAATTGAATTATGCATAAAGGGAGGTATTCAGAAAGAATGATAACATGACCACGTCTCAATTAATAGTGCAATAAGAATTGCAAGATGTGGCCTCCGATGGAGATTAGGTATGCATAAGTGTGGACCTGCTAGGGACAATGTTGCATAATGTAGCCATGCTTTTATGACAATATCAGTCAGCATAAAATTCGATAAACCTCAGTATTATATGATACCAGCTTACACTCAGGTTCAGCACCACACATCTGCAACATGAGCACAGCTGAAAATACATACTAATGCTGTATGGCAAAGTGTTAACTTTGTTTACTTTATAAAGGGCACACACCTCAACTTCTTTGCTCAAAATGTCTGGACAAAGCCAAACATAATGGGGCAACAGAAGCAAAATCAGTGACAATTTTAAAATAGTACTCAAATGCATTTAAAAGGTTATGCGAACAATAGGTTTTGCATAAGCATGCATTTTCCTAACAACCAGAAGTATGACAGTCTGGAAGCTGGCATTAATGAGTGACTGCAACCATCAGTGATTTACCAGAAAATCACAAATGTATGAGGAATACAATAAAAATAAGAAGCCAAAACAGTTCAGCGGTATAATAAATGGTAGTGAAATGGGGTGATGGGCAGTCAGAAAGGTAGAAGAGCAACTGTGGAGAATACAGAAGGAGACTGGGAAGTGAAAAGGGACACAAGGTGTGAGATGGAGACTGGGAAGTGAAAAGGGACACAATGTGTGAGATGGAGACTGGGAAGTGAAAAGTGACACAAGGTGTGAGATGGAGACTGGGAAGTGAAAAGGGACACAAGGTGTGAGATGGAAACTGGGAAGTGACAAGTGACACAAGGTGTGAGATGGAGACTGGGAAGTGACAAGTGACACAAGGTGTGAGATGGAGACTGGGAAGTGAAAAGGGACACAAGGTGTGAGATGGAGACTGGTAAGTGAAAAGAGACTCAAGTTGTGAGATGGAGATTGGTAAGTGAAAAGGGACACAAGGTGTGAGATGGGGAATGAGAAGTGAAAAGGGACACAAGGTGTGAGATGGAGATTGGGAGGTGAAAAGGGACACAAGGTGTGAGATGGAGACTGGGAAGTGAAATGGGACACAAGGTGTGAGATGGAAACTGGGAAGTGAAAAGGGACACAAGGTGTGTGATGGAGACTGGGAAGTGAAAAGGGACACAATGTGTGAGATGGAGACTGGGAAGTGAAAAGGGACACAAGGTGTGAGACGGAGACTGGGAAGTGGAGACTGGGAAGTGAAAAGGGACATAAGGTGTGAGATGGAGACTGGGAAGTGACAAGTGACACAAGGTGTGAGATGGAGACTGGGAAGTGACAAGTGACACAAGGTGTGAGATGGAGACTGGGAAGTGAAAAGGGCACAATGTGTGAGATGGAGACTGGGAAGTGAAAAGGGACACAAGGTGTGAGATGGAGACTGGGAAGTGACAAGTGACACAAGATGTGAGATGGAGACTGGGAAGTGAAAAGGGACACAATGTGTGAGATAGAGTCTGGGAAGTGAAAAGGGACACAAGGTGTGAGATGGAGACTGGGAAGTGGAGACTGGGAAGTGAAAAGGGACACAATGTGTGAGATAGAGTCTGGGAAGTGAAAAGGGACACAAGGTGTGAGATGGAGACTGGGAAGTGGAAAGTGACACAAGATGTGAGATGGAGAGTGGGAAGTGACAAGTGACACAAGGTGTGAGATGGAGACTGGGAAGTGAAAAGGGACACAAGGTGTGAGATGGAGACTGGGAAGTGAAAAGGGACACAAGGTGTGAGATAGAGACTGGGAAGTGAAAAGGGACACAATGTGTGAGATGGAAACTGGGAAGTGAAAAGGGACACAAGGTGTGAGATGGAGACTGGGAAGTGAAAAGGGACACAAGGTGTGAGATGGAGACTGGGAAGTGACAAGTGACACAAGGTGTGAGATGGAGACTGGGAAGTGAAAAGGGACACAAGGTGTGAGATGGAGACTGGTAAGTGAAAAGAGACTCAAGTTGTGAGATGGAGATTGGTAAGTGAAAAGGGACACAAGGTGTGAGATGGGGAATGAGAAGTGAAAAGGGACACAAGGTGTGAGATGGAGATTGGGAGGTGAAAAGGGACACAAGGTGTGAGATGGAGACTGGGAAGTGAAATGGGACACAAGGTGTGAGATGGAAACTGGGAAGTGAAAAGGGACACAAGGTGTGTGATGGAGACTGGGAAGTGAAAAGGGACACAAGGTGTGAGATGGAGACTGGGAAGTGAAAAGGGACACAAGGTGTGAGACGGAGACTGGGAAGTGGAGACTGGGAAGTGAAAAGGGACATAAGGTGTGAGATGGAGACTGGGAAGTGACAAGTGACACAAGGTGTGAGATGGAGACTGGGAAGTGACAAGTGACACAAGGTGTGAGATGGAGACTGGGAAGTGAAAAGGGGCACAATGTGTGAGATGGAGACTGGGAAGTGAAAAGGGACACAAGGTGTGAGATGGAGACTGGGAAGTGACAAGTGACACAAGGTGTGAGATGGAGACTGGGAAGTGAAAAGGGACACAATGTGTGAGATAGAGTCTGGGAAGTGAAAAGGGACACAAGGTGTGAGATGGAGACTGGGAAGTGGAGACTGGGAAGTGAAAAGGGACACAATGTGTGAGATAGAGTCTGGGAAGTGAAAAGGGACACAAGGTGTGAGATGGAGACTGGGAAGTGGAAAGTGACACAAGATGTGAGATGGAGAGTGGGAAGTGACAAGTGACACAAGGTGTGAGATGGAGACTGGGAAGTGAAAAGGGACACAAGGTGTGAGATGGAGACTGGGAAGTGAAAAGGGACACAAGGTGTGAGATGGAGACTGGGAAGTGAAAAGGGACACAATGTGAGATGGAGACTGGGAAGTGAAAAGGGACACAAGGTGTGAGATGGAGACTGGGAAGTGAAAAGGGACACAAGGTGTGAGATGGAGACTGGGAAGTGACAAGTGACACAAGGTGTGAGATGGAGACTGGGAAGTGAAAAGGGACACAATGTGTGAGATGGAGACTGGGAAGTGAAAAGTGACACAAGGTGTGAGATGGAGACTGGGAAGTGAAAATGGATACAAGGTGTGAGATGTAGGGTTTATGGTGGGGGCAGGTGGCCTTTATTTTAAAAAAGAATGATAGAAGGGAGGAAAGCAGAGGAATCACATGACAATCAGGACAGCATAGCAATGCCAGGAGGAGCAGATACACAACGACTGATGGAGGACATGCTACTACCAAAGGGGGAGGGGCCACAGTGGGGAGATGCAGGCAGTGAGAAAGTGATGAACCAGTGAAAGGGAAGAATGGACAGCATGATGCAGGGAGGGTGGAGCAAAGGCTGTCTGCCAAGCCATCCCATTGGAAAATTCAATCAGATGTCAATTGAAATGAGGTAATATAAAGCATGATGAACACATATGTTATGAGAAGTAACAGAATCAGGAGATCTGCCTGGATATATCAGTATCACCAATGTGTAAGATCATGAGATCTGCCTGGCTATATAAGCATCACCAGTGTGCAAGATCAGGAGATCTGCCTGGCTATATCAGTATCACCAATGTGTAAGATCAGGAGATCTGCCTGGTTATATGAGTATCACCAGTGTGTAAGATCAGGAGATCTGCCTGGATATATCAGTATCACCAGTGTGTAAGATCAGGAGAGCTGCCTGGCTGTACCAGTATCACCAATGTGTAAGATCAGGAGATCTGCCTGGCTATATCAGTATCACCATTCTGTAAGATCAGGAGATCTGCCTGGCTATATCAGTATCACCAATGTGTAAGATCAGGAGATCTGCCTGGCTATATCAGTATCACCAATGTGTAAGATCAGGAGATCTGCCTGGCTTTATCTGTATCACCAGTGTGTAAGATAAGGAGATCTGCCTGGCCATATTAGCATCACCAGTGTGTAAAATCAGGAGATCTGCCTGGCTATATCAGTATCACCAGTGTATAAGATGAGGAGATCTGCCTGGCTATATCAGTATCACCAATGTGTAAGATCAGGAGATCTGCCTGGCTATATTAGCATCACCAATGTGTATAATCAGGAGATCTGACTGGCTATACCAGTATCACCAATGTGTAAGATCAGGAGATCTTCCTGGCTATATCAGCATCACCAATGTGTAAGATCAGGAGATCTACCTGGCTATATCAGTATCACCAATGTGTAAGATCAGGAGATCTGCCTGACTATATCAGCATCCCCAATGTTTAAGATCAGGAGATCTGCCTGACTATATCAGCATCCCCAATGTTTAAGATCAGGAGATCGGCCTGGCTATATCGGTATCACCAATGTGTAAGATCAGGAGATCTGCCTGGCTATATCAGTATCACCATTCTGTAAGATCAGGAGATCTGCCTGGCTATATCAGTATCACCAATGTGTAAGATCAGGAGATCTGCCTGGCTATATCAGTATCACCAGTGTGTAAGATCAGGAGATCTTGCCTGGCTATATCAGTATCACCAATGTGTAAGATCAGGAAATCTACCTGGCTATATCAGTATCACCAATGTGTAAGATCAAGAGATCTGCCTGGCTATATCAGTATCACCAGTGTGTAAGATCAGGAGATCTTGCCTGGCTATATCAGTATCACCAATGTGTAAGATCAGGAGATCTGCCTGTCTATATCAGTATCACCAGTGTGTAAGATCTGGAGATCTGCCTGGCTATATCAGTATCACCAGTGTGTAAGATCAGGAGATCTGGCTGGCTATATCAGTATCACCAATATGTAAGATCAGGAGATCTGCCTGGATATATCAGCATCAGCAATGTGTAAGATCAGGAGATCTGCCTGGCTATATCAGCATCAGCAATGTGTAAGATCAGGAGATCTGCCTGGCTATATCAACATCACCAACGTGCAAGATCAGGGGGTCTGCCTGGCTATATAAGTATCACCAGTGTGTAAGATCAGGAGATCTTGCCTGGCTATATCAGTATCACCAATGTGTAAGATCAAGAGATCAGCCTGGTTATATCAGTATCACCAGTGTGTAAGATCAGGAGATCTGCCTGGCTATATCAGTATCACCAATGTGTAAGATCAGGAGATCTGCCTGGCTATATCAGTATCACCAATGTGTAAGATCAGGAGATCTGCCTGGCTATATCAGTATCACCAATGGTTAAGATCAGGAGATCTGCCTGGCTATATCAGTATCACCAATGTGCAAGATCAGGAGATCTGCCTGGCTATATCAGTATCACCAATGTGTAAGATCAGGAGATCTGCCTGGCTATATCAGTATCACCAATGTGTAAGATCAGGAGATCTGCCTGGCTATATCAGCATCACCAGTGTGTAAGATCAGGAGATCTGCCTGGTGATATCAGTATCACCAATTTGTAGGATAAGGAGATCTGCCTAGCTATATCAGCATCACCAATGTGTAAGACCAGGAGATCTGCCTGGTTATAATAGTATCACCAATGTATAAGATCAGGAGATCTGCCTGGTTATGCCAGTATCACCAGTGTGTAAGATCAGGAGATCTGCCTGGCTATATCAGTATCACCAATGTGTAAGATCAGGAGATCTGCCTGGCTATATCACTATCACCAATGTGTAAGATAAGGAGATCTGCCTCGCTATATCAGAATCATCAATGAGTAAGATTAGGAGATCTGCCTGGCTATATCAGTACCACCAATGTGTAAGATCAGGAGATCTGCCTGGCTATATCAGTATCACCAATGTGTAAGATCAGGAGAGCTGCCTGGCTATATCAGTATCACCAATGCGTAAGATCAGGAGATCTGCCTGCCCTTTGACACCATCCCCCACTCTGGAATCATAGATAAACTTACTAAGCTGGGCATTAATCCCTACGTCACCCAATGGGTTGCTAACTGGCTTACTGATAGAACCCACACTGTAAAAGTAACTGACTCCAAATCCAGCTCCAGACAAGTGACAAGTGGAGTACCTCAGGGTTCAGTCCTGGGACCGCTCTTGTTTGGCATCTACTTCTCTGAAGTACAGGTCAACACTAAGGGACTCTGGCTAACAAAGTTCACAGATGACTGCAAACTGGGAGCCATTATTGAATCCCCAAATGATGTGGATACTCTACAAAAGGGCCTTACAGAAACAGATGCTTGGTGCCAGAGCCATGGGCTCAAGCTCAATGCCAAGAAATGTAAAGTTATCCCCTTTGGAAAAAAACATGTATCTGTGAATTACCATATAGGTGGCAGTACACTAAACACCGAAAGTTTGATAAGAGACTTAGGGACACGGGTGGACAGTGGTCTCACCTTCGATAACCACATCACCACAACAGTCAGGAAATCCTTCTATGTGGCACACCTCATCACTAAGGGCTTTTCTTCCAGAAAAAAGGAGGTCATTGTCCCACTGTACTCATCCCTCATTAGACCCATTATAGAATACAATGCCCCGTTTGGTATGTACCTCTCAAGACATCTGCAACAACTGGAAAGGCCACATAAATACCTCACTAAAAGAATCACAGGCCTAAAGCAGATGCCCTACGCTGACCGCCTTAATAAACTCCAGCTATACTCTGTCGCATATCGTCTACTCAGAGCCGATATTTGCTTAACATACAAGGCCATGTCAAACCCAGAGCTGTTTGACATGCTACACTTAAAGAAATCCCAATCCCACAGAGTCACACGCTCCAGGGATCTAAACCTTGTCATCACAATAAAAAAACATGCTGGAGGGATAGGTTCCTGACCCAGAGACTCGCCAGACTCTGGAATAGATTGCCCATACATGTCAAGCAGAGTGCCTCTTTGGTCCTCTTCAAAAGGAACCTTGACGATTGGATGGGAGAAAGGAAATTCACCCCGGGGATCACATCAGTCACCCGGCTAGACAGGGGTCCAGGGAAGTAAATAGTGTGGGAAGAAATAGCCAGGGAATTTTTATGGCTAGGTTTGTATAAGCCCTAGGGCTGATAGTCTAGTACGAACCTATGAACCTATGAAACTATATCATTATCACCAGTGTGTAACATCAGGAGATCTGCCTGGTTATATCAGTATCACAAGTGTGTAAGATCAGGAGATCTGCCTGGCTATATCAGTATCACCAGTGTGTAAGATCAGGAGATCTGCCAGGCTTTATCATCATCACCAGTGTGTAAGATCAGGAGATCTGCCTGGGTATACCAGTATCACCAATTTGTAAGATCTGGGGATCTGCCTGGCTATACCAGTATCACCAATTTTTAAGATCTGGAGATCTGCCTGGCTATACCAGTATCACCAATGTGTAAGATCAGGAGATCTGCCTGGCTATATCAACATCACCAATGTGTTAGATCAGGAGATCTGCCTGGCCATATCAGTATCACCAATGTGTAAGCTCAGGAGATCTGCCTGGCCATATCAGTATCACCAATGTGTAAGCTCAGGAGGTCTGCGTAGCTATATCGGTATCACCAATGTGTAAGATCAGGAGATCTGCCTGGTTATATCGGTATCACCAATGTGTAAGATCAAGGGATCAGCCTGGCTATATCAGTATCAGGAGATCTTCCTGGCTATATCAGTATCACCAATGTGTAAGATCAGGAGATCTGCCTGGCTATATCAGAATCACCAATGTGTAAGATCAGGAGATCTGCCTGGCTATATCAGTATCACCAATGTGTAAGATCAGGAGATCTGCCTGGCTATATCAGTATCACCAATGTGTAAGATCAGGAGATCTGCCTGGCTATATCAGTATCACCAATGTGTAATATCAGGAGATCTGCCTGGCTATATCAGCATCACCAGTGTGTAAGATCAGGAGATCTGCCTGGCTATATCAGTATCACCAATGTGTAAGATCAGGAGATCTGCCTGGCTATATCAGTATCACCAATGTGTAATATCAGGAGATCTGCCTGGCTATATCAGCATCACCAATGTGTAAGATCAGGATATCTGCCCGGCTAGATCAGCATCACCAGTGGGTAAGATCAGGAGATCTGTCTGGCTATACTAGTATCACCAATGTATAAGATCAGGAGATCTGCCTGGTTATACCAGTATCACCAGTGTGTAAGATCAGGAGATCTGTCTGGCTATATCAGTATCACCAATGTGCAAGATCAAAAGATCTGCCTGGCTATATCAATGTCACCAATGTGTAAGATAAGGAGATCTGCCTGGCTATATCAGCATCACTAATGTGTAAGATCAGGAGATGTGCCTAGCTATATCAGTATCACCAATGAGTAAGATCAGGAGATCTGCCTGGCTACATCAGTACCACCAATGTGTAAGATATGGAGATCTCCCTGGCTATATCAGAATCACCAATGTGTAAGATCAGGAGAGCTGTCTGGCTATATCAGTATCACCAATGTGTAAGATCAGGAGATCTGCCTGGCTATATCATTATCACCAGTGTGTAAGATCAGGAGATCTGCCTGGCTATATCAGCATCACCAGTGTGTAAGATCAGGAGATCTGCCTGGCTATATCAGTATCACCAGTGTGTAAGAGCAGGAGATCTGTCTGGCTATATCATCATCACCAGTGTGTAAGATCAAGAGATCTGCCTGGCTATACCAGTATCACCAATTTGTAAGATCAGGAGATCTGCCTGGCTATATCAGTATTACCAATGTGTAAGATCAGGAGACAACATCATCAGTGTGTAAGATCAGGAGATATGCCTTGCAATATCAGTATCACCAATGTGTAAGATCAAGAGATCTGCTGACTATACCAGTATCACCAATCTGTATGATCAGGAGATCTGCCTGGTTATATCAGTATTACCAGTGTGTAAGATCAGGAGATCTGCCAACTATATCAGTATCACCAATGTGTAAGATCAGGAGATCTGCCTGGCTTTATCTGTATCACCAGTGTGTAAGATCAGGAGATCTGCCTGGCTATATTAGCATCACCAGTGTGTAAAATCAGGAGATTTGCCTGGCTATATCAGTATCACTAATGTGTAAGATCAGGAGATCTGCCTGGCTATATTAGCATCACCAATGTGTATAATCAGGAGATCTGACTGGCTATACCAGTATCACCAATGTGCAAGATCAGGAGATCTGCCTGGCTATATCAGTATCACCAATGTGTAAGATCAGGAGATCTGCCTGGCTATATCAGCATCACCAATGTGTAATATCAGGAGATCTCCCTGGCTATATCAGCATGCCCGATGTTTAAGATCAGGAGATCTGCCTGGCTACATCAGTATCACCAATGTGTAACATCTGGAGATCGGCCTGGCTATATCAGTATTACCAGTGTGTAAGATCAGGAGATCTGCCTGGCTATATCAGTATCATCAATGTGTAAGATCAGGAGATCTTCCTGGCTATATCAGTATCACCAATGTGTAAGATCAGGAGATCTGCCTGGCTATATCAGTATCACCAATGAGTAAGATCAGGAGACAACATCACCAGTGTGTAAGATCAGGAGATATGCCTTGCAATATCAGTATCACCAATGTGTAAGATCAGGAGATCTGCCAGGCTATATCAGTATCACCAGTGTGTAAGATCACGAGATCTGCCTGGCTATATCAGTATCACCAGTGTGTCAGATCAGGAGATCTGCCTGGCTATATCAGCATCACCAATGTGTAAGATCAGGAGATCTGCCTGGCTATATCAGTATCACCAGTGTGTAAGATCAAGAGATCTGCCTGGCTGTACCAGTATCACCAATGTGTAAGATCAGGAGATCTGCCTGGCTATATCAGCATCACCAGTGTGCAAGATCAGGAGATCTGCCTGGCGATATCAGTATCACCAATTTGTAAGACAAGGAGATCTGCCTGGCTATATCAGCATCACCAATGTGTAAAACAATGAGATCTGCCTGGCAATATCAGTATCACCAGTGTGTAAGATCAGGAGATCAGCCCGGCTAGATCAGCATCACCAGTGTGTAAGATCAGGAGATCTGTCTGGCTATACTAGTATCACCAATGTATAAGATCAGGAGATCTGCCTGGCTATATCAGTATCACCAATGAGTAAGATCAGGAGATCTCCCTGGCTATATCAGTATCACCAGTGTGTAAGATCAGGAGATCTGCCTGGCTATATCAGTATCACCAATGTGTAAGATCAGGAGATCTGCCTGGCTATATCAGTATCACCAATGTGTAAGATCAGGAGATCTGCCTGGCTATATCAGTATCACCAATGGTTAAGATCAGGAGATCTGCCTGGCTATATCAGTATCACCAATGTGTAAGATCAGGAGATCCGCCTGGCTATATCAGTATCACCAATGTGTAAGATCAAGAGATCAGCCTGGCTATATCAGTATCACCAGTGTGTAAGATCAGGAGATCTGCCTGGCTATATCAGTATCACCAATGTGTAAGATCAGGAGATCTGCCTGGCTATATCAGTATCACCAATGTGTAAGATCAGGAGATCTGCCTGGCTATATCAGTATTACCAATGGTTAAGATCAGGAGATCTGCCTGGCTATATCAGTATCACCAATGTGTAAGATCAGGAGATCTGCCTGGCTATATCAGTATCACCAATGTGTAAGATCAGGAGATCTGCCTGGCTATATCAGCATCACCAGTGTGTAAGATCAGGAGATCTGCCTGGTGATATCAGTATCACCAATTTGTAAGACAAGGAGATCTGCCTAGCTATATCAGCATCACCAATGTGTAAGACCAGGAGATCTGCCTGGTTATAATAGTATCACCAATGTATAAGATCAGGAGATCTGCCTGGTTATGCCAGTATCACCGGTGTGTAAGACCAGGAGATCTGCCTGGCTATATCAGTATCACCAATGTGTAAGATCAGGAGATCTGCCTGGCTATATCACTATCACCAATGTGTAAGATAAGGAGATCTGCCTGGCTATATCAGTATCATCAATGAGTAAGATTAGGAGATCTGCCTGGCTATATCAGTACCACCAATGTGTAAGATCAGGAGATCTGCCTGGCTATATCAGTATCACCAATGTGTAAGATCAGGAGAGCTGCCTGGCTATATCAGTATCACCAATGTGTAAGATCAGGAGATCTGCCTGGCCTTTGACACCATCCCCCACTCTGGAATCATAGATAAACTTACTAAGCTGGGCATTAATCCCTATGTCACCCAATGGGTTGCTAACTGGCTTACTGATAGAACCCACACTGTAAAAGTAACTGACTCCAAATCCAGCTCCAGACAAGTGACAAGTGGAGTACCTCAGGGTTCAGTCCTGGGACCGGTCTTGTTTGCAATCTACTTCTCTGAAGTACAGGCCAACACTAAGGGACTCTGGCTAACAAAGTTCACAGATGACTGCAAACTGGGAGCCATTATTGAATCCCCAAATGATGTGGATACTCTACAAAAGGGCCTTACAGAAACAGATGCTTGGTGCCAGAGCCATGGGCTCAAGCTCAATGCCAAGAAATGTATAGTTATCCCCTTTGGGAAAAAACATGTATCCGTGAATTACCATATAGGTGGCAGTACACTAAACACCGAAAGTTTGATAAGAGACTTAGGGACACGGGTGGACAGTGGTCTCACCTTCGATAACCACATCACCACAACAGTCAGGAAATCCTTCTATGTGGCACACCTCATCACTAAGGGCTTTTCTTCCAGAAAAAAGGAGGTCATTGTCCCACTGTACTCATCCCTCATTAGACCCATTATAGAATACAATGCCCCATTTGGTATGTACTTCTCAAGACATCTGCAACAACTGGAAAGGCCACATAAATACCTCACTAAAAGAATCACAGGCCTAAAGCAGATGCCCTACGCTGACCACCTTAATAAACTCCAGCTATACTCTGTCGCATATCGTCTACTCAGAGGCGATCTTTGCTTAACATACAAGGCCATGTCAAACCCAGAGCTGTTCGACATGCTACACTTAAAGAAATCCCAATCCCTCAGAGCCACACGCTCCTGGGATCTAAACCTTGTCATCACAATAAAAAAAACATGCTGGAGGGATAGGTTCCTGACCCAGAGACTCGCCAGACTCTGGAATACATTGCCCATACATGTCAAGCAGAGTGCCTCTTTGGTCCTCTTCAAAAGGAACCTTGACGATTGGATGGGAGAAAGGAAAGTCACCCTGGGGATCACGTCAGTCGCCCTGCTAGACAGGGGTCCAGGGAAGTAAATAGTGTGGGAAGAAATAGCCAGGGAATTGTTATGGCTAGGCTTGTATAGGCCCTAGGGCTGATAGTCTAGTACGAACCTATGAACCTATGAAACTATATCATTATCACCAGTGTGTAACATCAGGAGATCTGCCTGGTTATATCAGTATCACAAGTGTGTAAGATCAGGAGATCTGCCTGGCTATATCAGAATCACCAGTGTGTAAGATCAGGAGATCTGCCAGGCTTTATCATCATCACCAGTGTGTAAGATCAGGAGATCTGCCTGGGTATACCAGTATCACCAATTTGTAAGATCTGGGGATCTGCCTGGCTATACCAGTATCACCAATTTTTAAGATCAGGAGATCTGCCTGGCTATATCAACATCACCAATGTGTTAGATCAGGAGATCTGCCTGACCATATCAGTATCACCAATGTGTAAGCTCAGGAGATCTGCCTGGCCATATCAGTATCACCAATGTGTAAGCTCAGGAGGTCTGCGTGGCTATATCGGTATCACCAATGTGTAAGATCAGGAGATCTGCCTGGCTATATCTGTATCACCAATGTGTAAGATCAAGGGATCAGCCTGGCTATATCAGTATCAGGAGATCTTCCTGGCTATATCAGTATCACCAATGTGTAAGATCAGGAGGTCTGCGTGGCTATATCGGTATCACCAATGTGTAAGATCAGGAGATCTGCCTGGCTATATCAATATCACCAATGTGTAAGATCAGGAGATCTGCCTGGCTATATCAGTATCACCAATGTGTAAGATCAGGAGATCTGCCTGGCTATATCAGTATCACCAATGTGTAAGATCAGGAGATCTGCCTGGCTATATAAGTATCACCAATGTGTAAGATCAGGAGATCTGCCTGGCTATATCAGTATCACCAATGAGTAAGATCAGGAGATCTGCCTGGCTATATCAGTACCACCAATGTGTAAGATATGGAGATCTCCCTGGCTATATCAGTATCACCAATGTGTAAGATCAGGAGACCTGTCTGGCTATATCAGTATCGCCAATGTGTAAGATCAGGAGATCTGCCTGGCTATATCATTATCACCAGTGTGTAAGATCAGGAGATCTGCCTGGCTATTTCAGCATCACCAGTGTGTAAGATCAGGAGTTCTGCCTGGCTATATCAGTATCACCAGTGTGTAAGATCAGGAGATCTGTCTGGCTATATCATCATCACCAGTGTGTAAGATCAGGAGATCTGCCTGGCTATACCAGTATCACCAATTTGTAAGATCAGGAGATCTGCCTGGCTGATAAAAAAAAAAAAAAAAAAAAAAAAAAAAAAAATTTTAATTTTTAAATATAGCTGCCGTTTTCAGGAAACAGGAAGATGTCACTTCCTGGTTTAACTGTTTTAAACGGAGTGTTTGATTTTTTGAATTGTAAACCTCTGAAGAAGCCACGGTGTTCCGTGGCGAAAACGCTCTGTTGGTTTTTTCTAATAAAAGCGTTAAGGACTTTATCTGACTAGGTGGCGTGATTTCTGCCAACAAGGTTCCTCTTGCTGTTTTGTGCTTGGTTTGGTTTCGTACTTTTTTACTGTGGTTTGTTTTTCGAGGACTCCTGTTGGTTTGGCAGTATTCAGCAAACCGAGTTTACTCCTGTTGATTTGGCAGATTTTTAGCGAATCGAGCAGATGGCTAGTGGCAGTGACGTTGTGGACATGGACTTAACTGTGCTGATAGCAGGGCTATCAGCTAGACTTGATAAGATGAACTCAAGGATGGATGCCATGCAGGTCACGTTTCAGGCCTTACGAGATGTACCTGCTAGCAGAGAAATGATGTCGGGACAGAGCCAAGGAAGCCCCGATGACTGGATTCCAGCAGCACAGCCGGAACGTCGGAACTTATTGACCGCCAACGTTGCCGGTGTGAATAATAGCCAGGGAGGTGACTTTTTTCTGTCTGGCTTGGGTACAAGCAACGAAGAAGATGCAGGACACCCAGCCTCCTATGCTGTAGTGGTCTCTAATGACCGCGCTACTGTTAATTTCAATTCACGGACAGTTACAGCGGGTCAGACAAACATTGAAAACCGAGTTACCGGGTCTGATACTAGGCTTCCAGATCTTGGCTGTTGGCTAATGGACACTACCAATTTCTCGTTTAACCAACAAGGGATGAATACAGGTACTGTTGCAAATAATGATAATATATGCCTAGCAGAAAAACTTAAAGCTTTTGACTCCAAACTGCTTAAATTGAAAAAATTGCAGTTGGAGTCGGCATATTTTAAACAGTGTATCAATGAAAATTTAGTACCAAAAGGGCTACGAAATAATTTTATGCCATCTGGCTTAATACCAGACCAGGACTTTTTAGTGGACTTAGAGGCACTATTTCAAAAACATGGTGCTGAACTGCTGGACTTGATTGTCAAGTATTATTCGTTGCATGTTGACGTTTTAATGAAGGAAATCAACGATTTGGATAAGGAGATTAAACTTGACTTGGACTTTAATAGATACCGTTTTGATTATGGACGTATCTTGTCCAGTATTGACACTCTGTTGTTAAAATTGAAAGGAAATAAGAGTAAAAAAACTGATTAGGGACAGGGACGCTTACATAAAAATCTGCTTACCCCAACTTAAAGGGAATTAGACACTCCCGTTTAAGTAGTAACAGTGATAATCTCATATCACAAGCAGGCGAAGATGAGAACAGGTTAGATGACTTAATTGAAGAAGACACCATAGAAAATCATGTCAACCCAGTACCCAGAAGGAGTAACAGAATTAAGGGGTTCATTAAGGACAAAGGGGGACATGAGAGATGTGACAATGGTCCTAATACTAACAATGGACATAACACTCATAACACAGGGAACAATAACAATAATTTTTTAGGGCAGCGCAGCAAGAAGTTTTACAAGAACAGGAGAAGGAACTAGATATGCCTTTGGTGGCTGTTACACCAATTAGAATTGAGTCACCATCTCCCTTTCTGGCGCACATTAATCCACCTGGCCCAACCCCAGGAACAGGATACCCTTCTATTCTCACCAACAAGAATGGTGATTTTAAGATCTATAATTTCTCGGACATTACCTTAGATGACCAACTGGTAGAACTTTTAGCCTTTGGCAACACTTTCGTTCCAAGTACGAATGGGAGTGTTGCGAAGGAAATTATAGAACTTAAGTGTTTTGTAAGAAAAATGAATCTTAAGTTGTTGTTTAATCAAACAACCGAGAGTGAGAATCCAGTTGAAGAAAGTACAACTTTTAACACATACACCTTGAAACTGGCTAGTGTGTTTAATCCTCCACTACATTCGATTTTGGAACTGTTCGAGAACATGTGTGAAATGGACTTTAGATTCTTAGGAAATAACATCAATGATAGAACCAGGTCCAAACATTCTAACATCACCAGAGAACAAATGACATTGTTGGATGAGATTAGTCGGTTGCCTGTACGAGTGTTAAAACCTGACAAGGGAGGTGGGTTAGTGATTTTTCATAATTCAACATACAATGAGAAAATGTCCTCCCTTTTGGAGAGTGACGCTTACATAAAATCTTCAATAAATGAAGTTAACGGTAGCACACAGAGGATTAGGGGATATTTTAGGGACCTGTTCCTGACGGGGAAAATTGACATAAAGGTATACAACTATATTGATATTAGTTGTTCCAAGATCCCCGTCATGTTCGGGATCCCTAAAATTCATAAAAGTATTAGCGATCCCCCTATGAGAGCCTTGATTGACAGTAGGTCCTCTATTATTTATCCATGCTTGAAGCTTATTACACACATTTTGGACAAATATATTAAAGGGATTCCTAGTGTATGTAAGGACTCATGGACATTTCTGGACAGTGTCAACTGCTTACCGTATAACAATGATGACAACTTTCTAACCATAGACGTCATAGACTTATACACCTCTATACCGCATCAAGAAGCGGTTGAGTGGATAGGGATCATGTTACAGGCTTTCGGGGCTTCTAAATTGGAGGTGGATTTGGCCACTGAATTACTGGAGATAGTTCTAACCAGTAATTATTTCACCTTTGACGGTGATTTCTTTTTACAGAAGCGTGGTGTGGCGATGGGCTCCCCATGTGGGGCTGGAGTGGCAAATTATGTCATGGGTTATTGGGAAACCAATATTTTACAAAAGATCCCTGGCATTATGACACCTGTTACATTTTACACCCGATTCCTCGACGACATGTTTTTGTTGTATAGGGGTTCGGAAGCAGAAGCCACAACTTTTGTTGAAACCATTAGTGTCACCACCGAGTTCTTGAGATTTACTTTTAAATTTTCCACCAGGGAGATAGACTACCTCGATGTTAAGCTAACAAAGGACATCACCCAACAGATTTTGAAGTCCACTGTATATAGGAAACCTACGTACTGCAACTCGTTCCTGCACTTCACCAGCTCTCATCCGTACAAACAGAAGAGATCTATTGTAAAAGGACAGCTGGTGAGGGCAGGAAGAATGTGCAGTACATTGGTGGACTTTTCCAAGGAATGTTCTTTGTTGAGGGAGATGTTCATTAACCAAGGGTACCCAGATAAATTGGTATTAGAACTTATAGAGGAAGTCACCTCTAAAAGGATCAGGGGTTTCTACACACCTTTACTTTTGAAGCAAAATGTGCCGTCTAACGACCCTAGTATTAATATAGAGCAAAGAATGCTTCCATTGAGTAATGATGTGAGAGGCATGGGGAACTCCAGGGGGACAGACAGTGATTTGTCCTTGAGTTTTATTACTACCTTTAGTACTAACTCGAAGGGCATCCTGGACATTGTCCGAAAGAACTGGCCTCATTTCATCTAATGCCTTATTGGCAGGGAAACTAGGTCTTCAACCTAGATTCACTTTTAAAAGATCTAAAAATCTTAAAGAATTATTACAAAGGGACGTACACCAAGACACATTTTATAAAAGGAGAGGTATGTCTAGATGTGGCTTCTGTAAGTTTTGTAATAATGTTCGTACAGGAGAGACATTTCAAGTAAGGGATAAAAAGTATGTCATTAGGTTTGCACTCAATTGTGAGAGCAAATCTATTATTTATATCGCTATGTGCAACTGTTGCCAGGCGTTCTACATTGGAAAAACGAATAGGCGTATCCGAGATAGAATGTATGAGCACCTATATGCAATCAGGAACAGTAAAGATGACAACGCACTGGCAAAGCATATTGCTTCGAACCCAGGCCACAGTTTCCACTTCATGGCCATCGACCACGTGCCCTTAAAGATCAGGGGCGGTCCTTTCTCTTTAATTTTGGAAAATTGTGAGCTTGAATGGCAGTTGCGTTTAGACGCTTTCAGCCATCCTGGCCTAAACAGCAACTGCAATATTGCCCCTGTACTTAAATTGAAAAGTTATTTTAGATAACTTACTGTTTTTTTGACTAAGTTACATGATTGTCTTTTATTATGGTTAGCCAACTGGCATTTTTATTGAATGTAAATATAGGCCCTGTGACCTGGTTAAATGTATGCATTATGGCCCTAAGGGACCAATTAGGCTTGTTTACTAAATAGAAGGGTTTTGCACTTGATTGACCCTATAGGTAATTATACACCTTATACTTTTTAGTCATTATTTAGGAAATTACACTTTTGTGTAGTATTCCTATAGATTTAGGCATATCTTTTTGTGGGTTTTCCTTGGTACTGTTTAGTTATGTTTTCATGTTTTTGTGTTTATAACAATGTATATAAAATACTTGCATGACGTCTGCATTTACTGTGTACAATTGCAAAGTGCTTGAGTTCTGTGCCTTTTTGGTGCTTTTTATACACTTTCTAACTGGTTGTATATGATATTTAAAAAAAAAAAAAAAAAAAAAAAAAAAATTTTTAATTTTTAAATATAGCTGCCGTTTTCAGGAAACAGGAAGATGTCACTTCCTGGTTTAACTGTTTTAAACGGAGTGTTTGATTTTTTGAATTGTAAACCTCTGAAGAAGCCACGGTGTTCCGTGGCGAAAACGCTCTGTTGGTTTTTTTCTAATAAAAGCGTTAAGGACTTTATCTGACTAGGTGGCGTGATTTCTGCCAACAAGGTTCCTCTTGCTGTTTTGTGCTTGGTTTGGTTTCGTACTTTTTTACTGTGGTTTGTTTTTCGAGGACTCCTGTTGGTTTGGCAGTATTCAGCAAACCGAGTTTACTCCTGTTGATTTGGCAGCTTTTTAGCGAATCGAGCAGATGGCTAGTGGCAGTGACGTTGTGGACATGGACTTAACTGTGCTGATAGCAGGGCTATCAGCTAGACTTGATAAGATGAACTCAAGGATGGATGCCATGCAGGTCACGTTTCAGGCCTTACGAGATGTGCCTGCTAGCAGAGAAATGATGTCGGGACAGAGCCAAGGAAGCCCCGATGACTGGATTCCAGCAGCACAGCCGGAACGTCGGAACTTATTGACCGCCAACGTTGCCGGTGTGAATAATAGCCAGGGAGGTGACTTTTTTCTGTCTGGCTTGGGTACAAGCAACGAAGAAGATGCAGGACGCCCAGCCTCCTACGCTGTAGCAGTCTCTAATGACCGCGCTACTGTTAATTTCAATTCACGGACAGTTACAGCGGTCAGACAAACATTGAAAACCGAGTTACCGGGTCTGATACTAGGCTTCCAGATCTTGGCTGTTGGCTAATGGACACTACCAATTTCTCGTGTAACCAACAAGGGATGAATACAGGTACTGTTGCAAATAATGATAATATATGCCTAGCAGAAAAACTTAAAGCTTTTGACTCCAAACTGCTTAAATTGAAAAAATTGCAGTTGGAGTCGGCATATTTTAAACAGTGTATCAATGAAAATTTAGTACCAAAAGGGCTACGAAATAATTTTATGCCATCTGGCTTAATACCAGACCAGGACTTTTTAGTGGACTTAGAGGCACTATTTCAAAAACATGGTGCTGAACTGCTGGACTTGATTGTCAAGTATTATTCGTTGCATGTTGACGTTTTAATGAAGGAAATCAACGATTTGGATAAGGAGATTAAACTTGACTTGGACTTTAATAGATACCGTTTTGATTATGGACGTATCTTGTCCAGTATTGACACTCTGTTGTTAAAATTGAAAGGAAATAAGAGTAAAAAACTGATTAGGGACAGGGACGCTTACATAAAAAAATCTGCTTACCCCAACTTAAAGGGAATTAGACACTCCCGTTTAAGTAGTAACAGTGATAATCTCATATCACAAGCAGGCGAAGATGAGAACAGGTTAGATGACTTAATTGAAGAAGACACCATAGAAAATCATGTCAACCCAGTACCCAGAAGGAGTAATAGAATTAAGGGGTTCATTAAGGACAAAGGGGGACATGAGAGATGTGATAATGGTCCTAATACTAACAATGGACATAACACTCATAACACAGGGAACAATAACAATAATTTTTTAGGGCAACGCAGCAAGAAGTTTTACAAGAACAGGAGAAGGAACTAGATATGCCTTTGGTGGCTGTTACACCAATTAGAATTGAATCACCATCTCCCTTTCTGGCGCACATTAATCCACCTGGCCCAACCCTAGGAACAGGATACCCTTCCATTCTCACCAACAAGAATGGTGATTTTAAGATCTATAATTTCTCGGACATTACCTTAGATGACCAACTGGTAGAACTTTTAGCCTTTGGCAACACTTTCGTTTCAAGTACGAATGGGAGTGTTGCGAAGGAAATTATAGAACTTAAGTGTTTTGTAAGAAAAATGAACCTTAAGTTGTTGTTTAATCAAACAACCGAGTGAGAATCCAGTTGAAGAAAGTACAACTTTTAACACATACACCTTGAAACTGGCTAGTGTGTTTAATCCTCCACTACATTCGATTTTGGAACTGTTCGAGAACATGTGTGAAATGGACTTTAGATTCTTAGGAAATAACATCAATGATAGAACCAGGTCCAAACATTCTAACATCACCAGAGAACAAATGACATTGTTGGATGAGATTAGTCGGTTGCCTGTGAGTGTTAAAACCTGACAAGGGAGGTGGGTTAGTGATTTTTCATAATTCAACATACAATGAGAAAATTTCCTCCCTTTTGGAGAGTGACGCTTACATAAAATCTTCAATAAATGAAGTTAACGGTAGCACACAGAGGATTAGGGGATATTTTAGGGACCTGTTCCTGACGGGGAAAATTGACATAAAGGTATACAACTATATTGATATTAGTTGTTCCAAGATCCCCGTCATGTTCGGGATCCCTAAAATTCATAAAAGTATTAGCGATCCCCCTATGAGAGCCTTGATTGACAGTAGGTCCTCTATTATTTATCCATGCTTGAAGCTTATTACACACATTTTGGACAAATATATTAAAGGGATTCCTAGTGTATGTAAGGACTCATGGACATTTCTGGACAGTGTCAACTGCTTACCGTATAACAATGATGACAACTTTCTAACCATAGACGTCATAGACTTATACACCTCTATACCGCATCAAGAAGCGGTTGAGTGGATAGGGATCATGTTACAGGCTTTGGGGCCTCTAAATTGGAGGTGGATTTGGCCACTGAATTACTGGAGATAGTTCTAACCAGTAATTATTTCACCTTTGACGGTGATTTCTTTTTACAGAAGCGTGGTGTGGCGATGGGCTCCCCATGTGGGGCTGGAGTGGCAAATTATGTCATGGGTTATTGGGAAACCAATATTTTACAAAAGATCCCTGGCATTATGACACCTGTTACATTTTACACCCGATTCCTCGACGACATGTTTTTGTTGTATAGGGGTTCGGAAGCAGAAGCCACAACTTTTGTTGAAACCATTAGTGTCACCACCGAGTTCTTGAGATTTACTTTTAAATTTTCCACCAGGAGATAGACTACCTCGATGTTAAGCTAACAAAGGACATCACCCAACAGATTTTGAAGTCCACTGTATATAGGAAACCTACGTACTGCAACTCGTTCCTGCACTTCACCAGCTCTCATCCGTACAAACAGAAGAGATCTATTGTAAAAGGACAGCTGGTGAGGGCAGGAAGAATGTGCAGTACATTGGTGGACTTTTCCAAGGAATGTTCTTTGTTGAGGGAGATGTTCATTAACCGAGGGTACCCAGATAAATTGGTATTAGAACTTATAGAGGAAGTCACCTCTAAAAGGATCAGGGGTTTCTACACACCTTTACTTTTGAAGCAAAATGTGCCGTCTAACGACCCTAGTATTAATATAGAGCAAAGAATGCTTCCATTGAGTAATGATGTGAGAGGCATGGGGAACTCCAGGGGGACAGACAGTGATTTGTCCTTGAGTTTTATTACTACCTTTAGTACTAACTCGAAGGGCATCCTGGACATTGTCCGAAAGAACTGGCGCCTCATTTCATCTAATGCCTTATTGGCAGGGAAACTAGGTCTTCAACCTAGATTCACTTTTAAAAGATCTAAAAATCTTAAAGAATTATTACAAAGGGACGTACACCAAGACACATTTTATAAAAGGAGAGGTATGTCTAGATGTGGCTTCTGTAAGTTTTGTAATAATGTTCGTACAGGAGAGACATTTCAAGTAAGGGATAAAAAGTATGTCATTAGGTTTGCACTCAATTGTGAGAGCAAATCTATTATTTATATCGCTATGTGCAACTGTTGCCAGGCGTTCTACATTGGAAAAACGAATAGGCGTATCCGAGATAGAATGTATGAGCACCTATATGCAATCAGGAACAGTAAAGATGACAACGCACTGGCAAAGCATATTGCTTCGAACCCAGGCCACAGTTTCCACTTCATGGCCATCGACCACGTGCCCTTAAAGATCAGGGGCGGTCCTTTCTCTTTAATTTTGGAAAATTGTGAGCTTGAATGGCAGTTGCGTTTAGACGCTTTCAGCCATCCTGGCCTAAACAGCAACTGCAATATTGCCCCTGTACTTAAATTGAAAAGTTATTTTAGATAACTTACTGTTTTTTTGACTAAGTTACATGATTGTCTTTTATTATGGTTAGCCAACTGGCATTTTTATTGAATGTAAATATAGGCCCTGTGACCTGGTTAAATGTATGCATTATGGCCCTAAGGGACCAATTAGGCTTGTTTATTAATGAAAGGGTTTTTACTTGATTGACCCTATAGGTAATTACACACCTTACACTTTTTAGTCATTATTTAGGAAATTACACTTTTGTGTAGTATTCCTATAGATTTAGGCATATCTTTTTGTGGGTTTTCCTTGGTACTGTTTAGTTATGTTTTCATGTTTTTGTGTTTATAACAATGTATATAAAATACTTGCATGACGTCTGCATTTACTGTGTACAATTGCAAAGTGCTTGAGTTCTGTGCCTTTTTGGTGCTTTTTATACACTTTCTAACTGGTTGTATATGACATTTTAAAAATTTTTTAATTTTTAAATATAGCTGCCGTTTTCAGGAAACAGGAAGATGTCACTTCCTGGTTTAACTGTTTTAAACGGAGTGTTTGATTTTTTGAATTGTAAACCTCTGAAGAAGCCACGGTGTTCCGTGGCGAAAACGCTCTGTTGGTTTTTTCTAATAAAAGCGTTAAGGACTTTATCTGACTAGGTGGCGTGATTTCTGCCAACAAGGTTCCTCTTGCTGTTTTGTGCTTGGTTTGGTTTCGTACTTTTTTACTGTGGTTTGTTTTTCGAGGACTCCTGTTGGTTTGGCAGTATTCAGCAAACCGAGTTTACTCCTGTTGATTTGGCAGCTTTTTAGCGAATCGAGCAGATGGCTAGTGGCAGTGACGTTGTGGACATGGACTTAACTGTGCTGATAGCAGGGCTATCAGCTAGACTTGATAAGATGAACTCAAGGATGGATGCCATGCAGGTCACGTTTCAGGCCTTACGAGATGTGCCTGCTAGCAGAGAAATGATGTCGGGACAGAGCCAAGGAAGCCCCGATGACTGGATTCCAGCAGCACAGCCGGAACGTCGGAACTTATTGACCGCCAACGTTGCCGGTGTGAATAATAGCCAGGGAGGTGACTTTTTTCTGTCTGGCTTGGGTACAAGCAACGAAGAAGATGCAGGACGCCCAGCCTCCTACGCTGTAGCAGTCTCTAATGACCGCGCTACTGTTAATTTCAATTCACGGACAGTTACAGCGGGTCAGACAAACATTGAAAACCGAGTTACCGGGTCTGATACTAGGCTTCCAGATCTTGGCTGTTGGCTAATGGACACTACCAATTTCTCGTGTAACCAACAAGGGATGAATACAGGTACTGTTGCAAATAATGATAATATATGCCTAGCAGAAAAACTTAAAGCTTTTGACTCCAAACTGCTTAAATTGAAAAAATTGCAGTTGGAGTCGGCATATTTTAAACAGTGTATCAATGAAAATTTAGTACCAAAAGGGCTACGAAATAATTTTATGCCATCTGGCTTAATACCAGACCAGGACTTTTTAGTGGACTTAGAGGCACTATTTCAAAAACATGGTGCTGAACTGCTGGACTTGATTGTCAAGTATTATTCGTTGCATGTTGACGTTTTAATGAAGGAAATCAACGATTTGGATAAGGAGATTAAACTTGACTTGGACTTTAATAGATACCGTTTTGATTATGGACGTATCTTGTCCAGTATTGACACTCTGTTGTTAAAATTGAAAGGAAATAAGAGTAAAAAAACTGATTAGGGACAGGGACGCTTACATAAAAATCTGCTTACCCCAACTTAAAGGGAATTAGACACTCCCGTTTAAGTAGTAACAGTGATAATCTCATATCACAAGCAGGCGAAGATGAGAACAGGTTAGATGACTTAATTGAAGAAGACACCATAGAAAATCATGTCAACCCAGTACCCAGAAGGAGTAATAGAATTAAGGGGTTCATTAAGGACAAAGGGGGACATGAGAGATGTGATAATGGTCCTAATACTAACAATGGACATAACACTCATAACACAGGGAACAATAACAATAATTTTTTAGGGCAACGCAGCAAGAAGTTTTACAAGAACAGGAGAAGGAACTAGATATGCCTTTGGTGGCTGTTACACCAATTAGAATTGAATCACCATCTCCCTTTCTGGCGCACATTAATCCACCTGGCCCAACCCTAGGAACAGGATACCCTTCCATTCTCACCAACAAGAATGGTGATTTTAAGATCTATAATTTCTCGGACATTACCTTAGATGACCAACTGGTAGAACTTTTAGCCTTTGGCAACACTTTCGTTTCAAGTACGAATGGGAGTGTTGCGAAGGAAATTATAGAACTTAAGTGTTTTGTAAGAAAAATGAACCTTAAGTTGTTGTTTAATCAAACAACCGAGAGTGAGAATCCAGTTGAAGAAAGTACAACTTTTAACACATACACCTTGAAACTGGCTAGTGTGTTTAATCCTCCACTACATTCGATTTTGGAACTGTTCGAGAACATGTGTGAAATGGACTTTAGATTCTTAGGAAATAACATCAATGATAGAACCAGGTCCAAACATTCTAACATCACCAGAGAACAAATGACATTGTTGGATGAGATTAGTCGGTTGCCTGTACGAGTGTTAAAACCTGACAAGGGAGGTGGGTTAGTGATTTTTCATAATTCAACATACAATGAGAAAATGTCCTCCCTTTTGGAGAGTGACGCTTACATAAAATCTTCAATAAATGAAGTTAACGGTAGCACACAGAGGATTAGGGGATATTTTAGGGACCTGTTCCTGACGGGGAAAATTGACATAAAGGTATACAACTATATTGATATTAGTTGTTCCAAGATCCCCGTCATGTTCGGGATCCCTAAAATTCATAAAAGTATTAGCGATCCCCCTATGAGAGCCTTGATTGACAGTAGGTCCTCTATTATTTATCCATGCTCGAAGCTTATTACACACATTTTGGACAAATATATTAAAGGGATTCCTAGTGTATGTAAGGACTCATGGACATTTCTGGACAGTGTCAACTGCTTACCGTATAACAATGATGACAACTTTCTAACCATAGACGTCATAGACTTATACACCTCTATACCGCATCAAGAAGCGGTTGAGTGGATAGGGATCATTTTACAGGCTTTTGGGGCCTCTAAATTGGAGGTGGATTTGGCCACTGAATTACTGGAGATAGTTCTAACCAGTAATTATTTCACCTTTGACGGTGATTTCTTTTTACAGAAGCGTGGTGTGGCGATGGGCTCCCCATGTGGGGCTGGAGTGGCAAATTATGTCATGGGTTATTGGGAAACCAATATTTTACAAAAGATCCCTGGCATTATGACACCTGTTACATTTTACACCCGATTCCTCGACGACATGTTTTTGTTGTATAGGGGTTCGGAAGCAGAAGCCACAACTTTTGTTGAAACCATTAGTGCCACCACCGAGTTCTTGAAATTTACTTTTAAATTTTCCACCAGGGAGATAGACTACCTCGATGTTAAACTAACAAAGGACATCACCCAACAGATTTTGAAGTCCACTGTATATAGGAAATCTACTTACTGCAACTCGTTCCTGCACTTCACCAGCTCTCATCCGTACAAACAGAAGAGATCTATTGTAAAAGGACAGCTGGTGAGGGCAGGAAGAATGTGCAGTACATTGGTGGACTTTTCCAAGGAATGTTCTTTGCTGAGGGAGATGTTCATTAACCGAGGGTACCCAGATAAAATGGTATTAGAACTTATAGAGGAAGTCACCTCTAAAAGGATCAGGGGTTTCTACACACCTTTACTTTTGAAGCAAAATGTGCCGTCTAACAACCCTAGTATTAATATAGAGCAAAGAATGCTTCCATTGAGTAATGATGTGAGAGGCATGGGGAACTCCAGGGGGACAGACAGTGATTTGTCCTTGAGTTTTATTACTACCTTTAGGACTAACTCGAAGGGCATCCTGGACATTGTCCGAAAGAACTGGCGCCTCATTTCATCTAATGCCTTATTGGCAGGGAAACTAGGTCTTCAACCTAGATTCACTTTTAAAAGATCTAAAAATCTTAAAGAATTATTACAAAGGGACGTACACCAAGACACATTTTATAAAAGGAGAGGTATGTCTAGATGTGGCTTCTGTAAGTTTTGTAATAATGTTCGTACAGGAGAGACATTTCAAGTAAGGGATAAAAAGTATGTCATTAGGTTTGCACTCAATTGTGAGAGCAAATCTATTATTTATATCGCTATGTGCAACTGTTGCCAGGCGTTCTACATTGGAAAAACGGATAGGCGTATCCGAGATAGAATGTATGAGCACCTATATGCAATCAGGAACAGTAAAGATGACAACGCACTGGCAAAGCATATTGCTTCGAACCCAGGCCACAGTTTCCACTTCATGGCCATTGACCACGTGCCCTTAAAGATCAGGGGCGGTCCTTTCTCTTTAATTTTGGAAAATTGTGAGCTTGAATGGCAGTTGCGTTTAGACGCTTTCAGCCATCCTGGCCTAAACAGCAACTGCAATATTGCCCCTGTACTTAAATTGAAAAGTTATTTTAGATAACTTACTGGTTTTTTGACTAAGTTACATGATTGTCTTTTATTATGGTTAGCCAACTGGCATTTTTATTGAATGTAAATATAGGCCCTGTGACTTGGTTAAATGTATGCATTATGGCCCTAAGGGACCAATTAGGCTTGTTTATTAAATAGAAGGGTTTTTACTTGATTGACCCTATAGGTAATTACACACCTTACACTTTTTAGTCATTATTTAGGAAATTACACTTTTGTGTAGTATTCCTATAGATTTAGGTATACCTTTTTGTGGGTTTTCCTTGGCACTATTCAGTTATGTTTTCATGTTTTTGTGTTTATAACAATGTATATAAAACACTTGCATGACGTCTGCATTTACTGTGTACAAGTGCAAAGTGCTTGAGTTCTGTGCCTTTTTGGTGCTTTTTATACACTTTCTAACTGGTTGTATATGATATTTAAAAAAAAAAAAAAAAAAAAAAAAAATTTTTAATTTTTAAATATAGCTGCCGTTTTCAGGAAACAGGAAGATGTCACTTCCTGGTTTAACTGTTTTAAATGGAGTATTTGATTTTTTGAATTGTAAACCTCTGAAGAAGCCACGGTGTTCCGTGGCAAAAACGCTCTGTTGGTTTTTTTCTAATAAAAGCGTTAAGGACTTTATCTGACTAGGTGGCGTGATTTCTGCCAACAAGGTTCCTCTTGCTGTTTTGTGCTATATCAGTATTACCAATGTGTAAGATCAGGAGACAACATTACCAGTGTGTAAGATCAGGAGATATGCCTTGCAATATCAGTATCACCAATGTGTAAGATCAGGAGATCTGCCAGGCTATATCAGTATCACCAGTGTGTAAGATCACGAGATCTGCCTGGCTATATCAGTATCACCAATGTGTAAGATCAAGAGATCTGCCTGACTATACCAGTATCACCAATCTGTATGATCAGGAGATCTGCCATGTTATATCAGTATTACCAGTGTGTAAGATCAGGAGATCTGCCTAACTATATCAGTATCACCAATGTGTAAGATCAGGAGATCTGCCTGGCTTTATCTGTATCACCAGTGTGTAAGATCAGGAGATCTGCCTGGCTATATTAGCATCACCAGTGTGTAAAATCAGGAGATCTGCCTGGCTATATCAGTATCACTAATGTGTAAGATCAGGAGATCTGCCTGGCTATATTAGCATCACCAATGTGTATAATCAGGAGATCTGACTGGCTATACCAGTATCACTAATGTGTAAGATCAGGAGATCTGCCTGGCTATATCAGCATCACCAGTGTGTAAGATCAGGAGATCTGCCTGGCGATATCAGTATCACCAATTTGTAAGACAAGGAGATCTGCCTGGCTATATCAGCATCACCAATGTGTAAAACAATGAGATCTGCCTGGCAATATCAGTATCACCAGTGTGTAAGATCAGGAGATCTGCCTGGCTAGATCAGCATCACCAGTGTGTAAGATCAGGAGATCTGTCTGGCTATACTAGTATCACCAATGTATAAGATCAGGAGATCTGCCTGGCTATATCAGTATCACCAATGAGTAAGATCAGGAGATCTGCCTGGCTATATCAGTACCACCAATGTGTAAGATCAGGAGATCTCCCTGGCTATATCAGTATCACCAATGTTTAAGATCAGGAGAGCTGCCTGGCTATATCATCATCACCAGTGTGTAAGATCAGGAGATCTGCCTGGCTATACCAGTATCACCAATTTGTAAGATCAGGAGATCTGCCTCGCTATATCCGTATTACCAATGTGTAAGATCAGGAGACAACATCACCAGTGTGTAAGATCAGGAGATATGCATTGCAATATCAGTATCACCAATGTGTAAGATCAGGAGATCTGCCAGGCTATATCAGTATCACCAATGTGTAAGATCAGGAGATCTGCCTGGCTATATCAGTATCACCAGTGTGTAAGATCAAGAGATCTGCCTGGCTGTACCAGTATCACCAATGTGTAAGATCAGGAGATCTGCCTGGCTATATCAGCATCACCAGTGTGTAAGATCAGGAGATCTGCCTGGCGATATCAGTATCACCAATTGGTAAGACAAAGAGATCTGCCTGGCTATATCAGCATCACCAATGTGTAAAACAATGAGATCTGCCTAGCAATATCAGTATCACCAGTGTGTAAGATCAGGAGATCTGCCCGGCTAGATCAGCATCACCAGTGTGTAAGATCAGGAGATCTGTCTGGCTATACTAGTATCACCAATGTATAAGATCAGGAGATCTGCCTGGCTATATCAGTATCACCAATGAGTAAGATCAGGAGATTTGCCTGGCTATATCAGTGCCACCAATGTGTAAGATCAGGAGATCTCCCTGGCTATATCAGTATCACCAATGTGTAAGATCAGGAGAGCTGCCTGGCTATATCATCATCACCAGTGTGTAAGATCAGGAGATCTGCCTGGCTATACCAGTATCACCAATTTGTAAGATCTGGGGATCTGTCTGGCTATACGAGTATCACCAATTTGTAAGATCAGGAGATCTGCCTGGCTATATCCGTATTACCAATGTGTAAGATCAGGAGACAACATCACCAGTGTGTAAGATCAGGAGATATGCCTTGCAATATCAGTATCACCAATGTGTAAGATCAGGAGATCTGCCAGGCTATATCAGTATCACCAGTGTGTAAGATCAGGAGATCTGCCTGGCTATATCAGTATCACCGATGTGTAAGATCAGGAGATCTACCTGACTATACCAGTATCACCAATGTGTAAGATCAGGAGATCTACCTGGTTATATCAATATTACCAGTGTGTAAGATCAGGAGATCTGCCTGGCTATATCTGTATCACCAATGTGTAAGATCAGGAGATCTGCCTGGCTTTATCTGTATCACCAGTGTGTAAGATCAGGAGATCTGCCTGGCTATATTATCATCACCAGTGTGTAAAATCAGGAGATCTGCCTGGCTATATCAGTATCACCAGTGTGTAAGATCAGGAGATCTGCCTGGCTATATCAGTATCACCAATGTGTAAGATCAGGAGATCTGCCTGGCTAAATTAGCATCACCAATGTGTATAATCAGGAGATCTGACTGGCTATAGCAGTATCACCAATGTGTAAGATCAGGAGATCTGCCTGGCTATACCAGTATCACTAATTTGTAAGATCAGGAGATCTGCCTGGCTATATCAGCATCACCAATGTGTAAGATCAGGAGATCTGTCTGGCTATATCAGTATCACCAATGTGTAAGATCAGGAGATCTGCCTGGCTATATCAGCATCACCAATGTGTAAGATCAAGAGATCTTCCTTGCTATATCAGTATCACCAATGTGTAAGATCAGGAGATCTGTCTGGCTATATCAGTATCACCAATGTGTAAGATCAGGAGATCTGCCTGGCTATATCAGTATCACCAATGTGTAAGATCAGGAGATCTGCCAGGCTATATCAGTATCACCAATGTGTAAGATCAGGAGATCTGCCTGGATATATCAGTATCACCGATGTGTAAGATCAGGAGATCTGCCTGGCTATATCAGTATCACCGATGTGTAAGATCAGGAGATCTGCCTGGCTATATCAGTATCACCAGAGTGTAAGATCAGCAGATCTGCCTGGCTCTATCAGCATCACCAATATGTAAGATCAGGAGATCTGCCTGGCTATATCGGTATCACTAGTGTGTAAAATCTAGAGATCTGCCTGGCTGCACCAGTATCACCAATGTGTAAGATCAGGAGATCTGCCTGACTATATCAGTATCACCAATGTGTAAGATCAGGGGATCTGCCTGGCTATATCAGCATCACCAATGTATAAGATCAAGAGATCTGCCTGGCTGTACCAGTATCACCAATGTGTAAGATTGGGAGATCTGCCTGGCTATATCAGCATCATCAATGTGTAAGATCAGGCGATCTGCCTGGCTATATCAGTATCGCCAATGTGTAAGATCAGGAGATCTTCCCGGCTATATCAGTATCACCAATGTGTAAGATCAGGAGATCTGCCTGGCTATATCAGTATCACCAATGTGTAAGATCAGGAGATCTGCCTGGCTATATCAGTATCACCAGTGTGTAAGATCAGAAGATCTGCCTGGCTGTACCAATATCACAAATGTATAAGATCAGGAGATCTGCCTGGCTATATCAGCATCACCACTGTGTAAGATCAAGAGATCTTCCTGGCTATATCAGTATCACTAATGTGTAAGATCAGGAGATCTGCCTGGCTATATCAGTATCACCAATGTGTAAGATCAGGAGATCTGCCTGGCTATATCAGTATCACCAATGTGTAAGTTCAGGAGATCTGCCTGGCTATATCCTTATCACCAGTGTGTAAGATCAGGAGATCTGCCTGGCTATATCAGCATCACCAATGTGTAAGATCAGGAGATCTGCCTGGCTATATCAGTATCACCAGTGTGTAAGATCAAGAGATCTGCCTGGCTGTACCAGTATCACCAATGTGTAAGATCAGGAGATCTGCCTGGCTATATCAGCATCACCAATGTGTAAGCTCAATAGATCTTCCTGGCTATATCAGTATCACCAATGTGTAAGATCAGGAGATCTGTCTGGCTATATCAGTATCATCAATGTGTAAGATCAGGAGATCTGCCTGGCTATATCAGTATCACCAATGTGTAAGATACTGGCACAGGTTATGGAAGGTGATCAGCGTATGTGTGTGTGTGTGTTCATGTGTGCACATGCATTCAATGGAAAATGAGGGAAGGAATCTGATGTGTTATGTAGCACCTGGTGAAACAGTTTCACACTGATTCATAAAGCACAGCAAGATTTCACGATTTCGTAATAATGCACAATGTCACACTGATATAGTATATACTGCCAGATTTAACAGTTTTACAGTGATTCATTATATACTGCCAGATTTAACAGTTTTACACTGATTCATTATATACTGCCAGATTTAACAGTTTTACACTGATTCATTATATACTGCCAGATTTAACAGTTTTACAGTGATTCATTATATAGTGCCTGATGTAGCAGTTCTATGGTAATGTGTTACACACTGATATAATAATGCCATTGTGATGCATTATACACTGCATAGCATAATAGTTCTGTGCTGAAGTATGTACCACCTGCATGTGGGTTCCATTGTGATGCATTATACACTGCATAGCATAATAGTTCTGTGCTGAAGTATGTACCACCTGCATGTGGGTTCCATTGTGATGCATTATACACTGCATAGCATAATAGTTCTGTGCTGAAGTATGTACCACCTGCATGTGGGTTCCATTGTGATGCATTATACACTGCATAGCATAATAGTTCTGTGCTGAAGTATGTACCACCTGCATGTGGGTTCCATTGTGATGCATTATATACTGCATAGCATAATATTTCTGTGCTGAAGTATGCACCACCTGCATGTGGGTTCCATTGTGATGCATTATACACTGCATAGCATAATAGTTCTGTGCTGAAGTATGCACCACCTGCATGTGGGTTCCATTGTGATGCATTATACACTGCATAGCATAATAGTTCTGTGCTGAAGTATGTACCACCTGCATGTGGGTTCCATTGTGATGCATTATACACTGCATAGCATAATAGTTCTGTGCTGAAGTATGTACCACCTGCATGTGGGTTCCATTGTGGTGCGTTATACACTGCATAGCATAATAGTTCTGTGCTGAAGTATGTACCACCTGCATGTGGGTTCCATTGTGATGCATTATACACTGCATAGCATAATAGTTCTGTGCTGAAGTATGTACCACCTGCATGTGGGTTCCATTGTGATGCATTATACACTGCATAGCATAACAGTTCTGTGCTGAAGTATGCACCACCTGCATGTGGGTTCCATTGTGATGCATTATACACTGCATAGCATAATAGTTCTGTGCTGAAGTATGCACCACCTGCATGTGGGTTTCATTGTGATGCATTATACACTGCATTGCATAATAGTTATGTGCTGAAGTATGCACCACCTGCATGTGGGTTCCATTGTGATGCATTATACACTGCATAGCATAATAGTTCTGTGCTGAAGTATGTACCGCCTGCATGTGGGTCCCATTGTGATGCATTTTACTCTGCATAGCATAATAGTTCTGTGCTGAAGTATGTACCACCTGCATGTGGGTTCCAATGTGGTGCATTATACACTGCATAGCATAATAGTTCTGTGCTGAAGTATGTACCACCTGCATGTGGGATCCATTGTGATGCATTATACACTGCATAGCATAATAGTTCTGTGCTGAAGTATGTACCACCTAGATGTGGGTTCCATTGTGATGCATTATACACTGCATAGCATAATAGTTCTGTGCTGAAGTATGTACCACCTGGATGTGGGTTCCATTGTGATGCAGTATACACTGCATAGCATAATAGTTCTGTGCTGAAGTATGTACCACCTGGATGTGGGTTCTATTGTGATGCATTATACACTGCATAGCATAATAGTTCTGTGCTGAAGTATGTACCACCTGGATGTGGGTTCTATTGTGATGCATTATACACTGCATAGCATAATAGTTCTGTGCTGAAGTATGTACCACCTGCATGTGGGTTCCATTGTGATGCATTATACACTGCATAGCATAATAGTTATGTGCTGAAGGATGTACCACCTGGATGTGGGTTCCATTGTGATGCATTATACACTGCATAGCATAATAGTTCTGTGCTGAAGGATGTACCACCTGGATGTCGGTTCTATTGTGATGCATTATACACTGCATAGCATAATAGTTCTGTGCTCAAGTATGTACCACCTGCATGTGGGTTCCATTGTGATGCATTATACATAGCCCGACACAACAGCTCCATGATGTTATTTTCTCATCCCAGACATATTTATTTATTTATTTATTATCTGTTAACCGAGAAAGTCCGGCTTGGAACAAAGCCAATTTTCAGCAGAGGCCCAGGGAGCCATACTCCAGATGCATGTCTTTGAACGTGGGAGGAAACTCGAGCACCCATAGGAAATCCACATGAATGCAGGGAGGACATGCAGACTCTGGACAGAAGGCACTCCAGACGTGAATCGATCCAGAGAACCTCTTGTTGTGAGGTGACTGTGCTACTGCTGCACCACTGCGCCGGCCAGCATCTTATACAAATATTGCTTCTGTTATTACATTGTATCACTGTGGAGCTTTTCTCCCCAGGCCTTCACTGAAAATGGGCTATTTTAGGCCCAGTCGGACTTTCCCATCAAACAAATGGAAACAAAATAAGTAAATAATAACTCTAATACTTCTGTATCTATAGAAGAGATAATATTTACCTTATTCCCGCACAACTTTTTCCATTATTTTTTGCTATAATTTGGGGCAGTAAAAGTGTATCAGACATTCACAAGCAATCATACCTCTTAACCTATTAGCATAACACTTCTGGACAAAGCCAAAAATAATGGAGGGACAATGACCCAAAATCTGAGAAAAGTTTAAATGGTATTCTTATAAACTTAGAATATTGCTAGACTAACAAGTTTTGCTTTAGTATGCATTTTCTGAACAATATGAAGATTGAAACTCAAATATCTGTCATTATTTAGTGACTTCAGTCTGCAAACATTTGCCAGAAAAGCACACATTTTGTGAGGAACAGACCAGAAATATGAGGAAGAAAATCTGGACAGTCTGTGAAATTCTGCCCATTTGAGAGGTATGTGGGCAATATCATGGCATGATTAAATAAAACTTTCATATATAGATGGTGTACCTTTTTATGTAAGCTTCATCCAGGAGTGAACATTTAATAAGCCAAAATACCATGCTCTCCTATGGGTGTTAATAACTAACATGTGGCAACCTCCTTGCTTGTGGGCAGAGAAGGTGACAGTCAAAATTTAAAGTTAAAAATCCTATGTTTACCTGCAAGGGCTGTGGCAGCCAGTCAAGTCTCGGATTAGAAGTGTCACTGCATAACAGTTCTATTTACCAGTGCCACGTTAGCTTCCATGGAGAAGCAAAGGTATTCTTCTTGTCCAGCTGCTAGGGAGCACAATACTTGCTAGAGAATTTTCCAGCAAGTTAGGTTTAGGCAAAGAAAGAAAGAAGACTGGAGATAATTCATTCCAGACCAGTCCTTTATTCAGTACAGTTAGACAGCTGTGCACTTTCTGAAATAGCGTTCAACTGAGATGTCATTTATCATGAACAATGTAAGGCAGGTGGTAATCTTAACTACACCCCCTGGGTGTGCCTTAATTATGGGAGGGGCCAAGGGGTGTAACCTTTGAGAATTTAGGACTGCCCTTCATCCTTAACCCTTAAGATGCTGGTATAACGCCTAAAATAACATAAAGAAAATTACGTCTTGTGTTATTGCACTTATCAAAACTAGTAGAATGGGTCATTATTGTTACAAGTAAATAATTTACAAGACTTAAGCAGTATAATATAGTAATCATCAGTTTTTTCAGTCCATCTGGATACTTGGGAATTATATGCATATTAAAAAACACATATGCCAATATTTTATTTTCAATACATCAGAAGGTTTTAAAAGCAACATGTTTTTTAATGAGGCCTACAGTAAATGTTAAAAAGCACTCTTGCTGCAGAGGAGCTTCATTAGATCTTGCATATCTGGATAGGATGGTGCATTTCTGGAATGATAGCAAACCCATCATAATGCAAAATAAAAAAATAAACACGAAAAGGCAAAAAAAAAAAAAAAAAAAACACCTAAAGCCAAATACTTAAGATCAAAACATTATATTGGAAGTGGTCTCTCCAGGTTTACCAATATGGCAACCTAACATTGTATCTGGGTTGTGTTTGCCATGTCCACAAATGTAACTATGTAGCTATTCAAAGGCCTGAGAGACAAGCTATGGACAGGAGGATAGGAGTGAACATTTATGCATATTCTATCTGTTGTTTTGTATGTCTGTTGCTCTTTTTCAGAATATTTGGAAATATGAAGTGTAGATTCCTGGACCTTTTTTTAAATGGAGACCATTCAGAAAAAAGTCATGGTTACAGCAAATGACATGGCACAATAGCTACAATGTAACATATGCGTGCTATGGACTTGACTTGATATGATAATACCTGCCAAGATTTAAAAAGTCAAAAGATGGCTGCATGACACAGAAGGATGGAATGCTCATTGTAGTTCCAGTGATCAGGGTTCAAATATCAGTTTCAGTGACTGGAGGAGTCATTCGTGATGACATGATAGTGAATGGCCGGTGGTGAGTTGCCAGTCCCTGGAGATGCAGCTTTAGTGACACCTGGAGAGTGGCTGAGAACTGAGTTCATGCACAAAGAGACAAACAGGGAAGTGTAAAGAGCTATGAAGCAATGCACAACAGCCCATTCAGGTGGCAGGTATGTAAAAGTGCACACTGTACACATTACTACAGTGTGTGCACCTGTACAAACCATTACAAAGTGCACACCTGTGCAAGCCATTACAAAGTGCACACCTGTGCAAGCCATTACAAAGTGCACACCTGTGCAAGCCATGACACCTAAGACTGTGTGTTGTACTTCCTGACTGCAAAGGGAAAAGTAAGAAGGAAATATGTAAACAAATACAATCTTGGGATTAAGGAGCTATTAACGAGCTGTTCTCTGTGGTCCAGGGTTTGATTCCTTCAGCCTCCACTGGCTATCTGTGTGAGTCTGAGGAAATCACTTAACCAGTGAACACTCCTGGACAGAGTCTGAAACAGATCCTTGGAGATTAGTGATCCACTCTGGTTAACAAATACAAATAAAATAAGTAGACATCAGATGAATAAAAGGATCAACTGTAGGAATACATAGGCCAGATGACTAAGGAGTGACCGAAGCAAAAAAAATCATCAGAAATATGACAAATTTCAGTGCAAACAAATGCAATATCACTTAGAAAGGCACTAAAATAATTACACAGAAAACTAAAGTGCTGAGAAGAAACATACAAACAATTTTTACGGTGAGGCGAAGCTATTCAGTGATACAGGACAGGTCATCGTCTGTATTGCTGCAGACCTGATTCAGGAATAGACTGGAAAGCACAGCAAGCCTAGCAGAGTAAAAGTGAATGAGTAGCCCAGGTACCAGGACTTGTTCCCAGAGGCACGTGATAGAGCCAGATTAGCAGTAGCTGCCCAAGAGAGGCAGGGCAGGGTTAGTATGGTGACAGCATGAACTCAAATCAAGGGGATATGCTAGTTGTACTGGGGACATTCATAGAAAATGTATTTCCAACAAGATGACCCTATACACCACACACACACACAAAAAAGAAAAAATAATGCCTGAAAAACAGCCAAAACTCCACCCATGGCATGTGTAGACCAGAGAAAGAGGACAGATAGCTAAGGTACCAGCAGTGCAGAACCAAAGTAAGGAAAGAAGAAAGCACAGAAATATTTACAGATACACTGGTCATTCGCCTTTTAAAGAAAATAATTATTAAAACAAGTCATAATTCTCAGTAAATGACCTTGAGGCAAAAGATCAGTGTAAGGGAGAAATAATGACAAACAATAGAAATGTAGATGTTTACGAAAGCAGTTTGTCAAGAGGAGACAACAGCTGGGATTCTGAACCCCTTAATCTGTGCAACTCCAAACATTCCTGTATTAGGCTACTTCACAGAAAGGAGTTAGATTATAGTACATTAGAACAACATACAGTAAGGGTTTTTGAATTCCAGCCAATAAGTTATGATTCTGTTATACCAACTACTTGGCCTCCGTATGGAGGAATGCATATGGTTCTGGAGATCCATCTTCATACCAGTAGCCTATCTAGTATTCCTTTAAGTGCATTTAATATACAACCACTCTCCCATTCAATCCCTTCCCATCATCCCTTTTCTAGTAGTCCATGAGTTACTGAATGCCTTCATGGGTTCTTTCTGCACCACCTAGTTATATAACCACATATTGGTTCTAAAACTGATACACCATTCAAGTCAAACAGTGTAACCTGGGTATCTCAAAAACGGAAAAGACAAAAACTTTCAAATAATTCAGATGACTTAATAAGGTACATCTAAGGAGCGTTTTTACAACAAGTCCTACTTATGTTATGTTATTTACACATAAAACATAAATATCCATATGCTTAAATGGAAAGTCAAAAGACAAAATATGTTTATTTATTTATTTGATATTTGTTGACTAGGTTGGTCCAGCTGGGACAGAGCCCTTTTTCAGTAGAAACCTGGGGAGAAAAGCTCCACAGAAAATGCATACTATAAAGTTGACTTAGTATTCAATTAATAAAACAAGAAACATACATAGAATAACTAAAGCAGGTTAAAAATACATTGATATAAGGATCAACATTATAGCATGTGTAGGTACAATGTAGAGTACGAGAATATATATGGTTATAATTACAGGCCAAACATGACTGATAGGAGTGTAGTTACAAATACGAAAGGATTACTAAGCTTATTCATTTGACTGTTTTAAAGTCATATACCAGAGACAAGATAAACTGGCACAGTATGAAAGAAAAAGGTTAAGTAACAAAAAGAATACTAAAAGACAATAGAGGCAAAGAGGAAGGAGACATAATTTACAAATTAAAGAAAAAGAGTGTTAAGAAAAACACAGAATTGTAAAGATTTCGAAAAAAAGGAGAGAGAGTAGCTAAGAGAGATGAGTCACTCAGGTGGGAGATAGCACTGACATAGTTTAGTTTTGCTTAAGTGATTTTTTTACTGCCTTTCTGAATTGGGGTTGGGTCTAAGGAGATGGATGTCTAGTGGTAATTTATTCCAGTTCACAGCAGGCAGATAGCTATAAAGGCTTTTTCCTATGTTGATCTTGGGTTTGTGAATGGACAGGAGATGATGTTCAGAGCACCGGAGTGTTCTTACAGGGGTGTAGTGGGAGATTATAGAGGAGATGCTGGGACAAAAGGTGAGCTGGTAAAGAATAGAATGAATTATATGGAGATGAGAAAGAAGGAGGTTATGTGGTAATTGTAATCAGTTCAGTTTCCTGAGAGTGAGACAGTGATGAGATGAGTAAGGTATCTCAGCAGCAAATTTAGCTACCTTGTTGTAAGTGGATTCTAGTTTAATTGTAAGTGTAGCCTGTAGATAGGTGAGAATTTGAGAACCATAAAGAAGAATAGGTAATAGGTAGGCATGTGAAAGAGCTATTTTAACTTTGCTTGCAAGAAAGTTTTTATTTCTATAAAGGAAACCAATTTTTTGATTGGTTTTCTTAATGTTACTTAGGACATGTAGGTCAAATTTTAGTTGATCATCAGTAATGACTCCTAGTAGATTAGTGTGACTTTCAATTGCGATAGGGGTGTTGTTAAGAGAAATAAAAACTGAGTGCAATGCTACTCAATGCTAGAAATCTAAATCTCAAAATGCACTCACTCAAAGCACTCCTTAAAATGGAGAACATCACTATCTGTGCAGTGACTGAGACCTGGTTCAAGGCTCCAGAGAGCACCCCTGCACTACCAGGCTATAACTCATACCACACTTTTCGGCCATGTAACCTGGACCAGAACACCAAAGGTGGAGGTGTGTCCATATTCATTAAGGATATCCACACTTCCAGGCTAGTTGCTCAGCATAATGCATCCAAGGTTATCCAAGTGCAACTAACTCTGGGCAAAACTGCAATCCAAATTGTAGCTTGCTACAGATCCCCCACCATGTCCCAAGATTCCCACTCTTCTTTTCTTGATGTAATGGAAAATGTTAGGGTTCAACCAAACACCCTAATAATGGGCTGTTTCAACTACCCCACCATTAACTGGGGAAACTACTTGTGTACCAGCTCCTTCACACAACGCTTTCTGGAATTCATTAACTCCAATGCCCCGGATCAACTTATCCACACCCCCACCAGGGGCAACAATATCCTAGACCTAGTCATTACCAACATGAGTGACTGGTGTTCCACACCTGAAGTCAACTCCTCGTTGGTCAGATCCGACCATAAACTAATCACCCTTGATATCCACATCCCGCCCCCACCCCCCATTAAGGAAACCACGGTAAAAATATTTCTCCAAAGCCAACTTCATGCTTCTTAAGACAGACATGGTGAACTTCATGACACCCATGCAGGTGGACAATACAGTTATGACTGCTGAATCCTACACAAATGCATGCTATAAGCACTTACACGAGTGCATGGATCGTGCTATCCCAAACAGAACCAAGACGCTATCCTCCAAAAAAAGGAAGCCAATCTGGTGGTCCCCTGCCATAAACAAACTGTACAACAGAAGGAAAAAATTGTTGCAAAAGAGAGTAAAATCCCATAAGTGGAGGAGCTCCCTGGTCAGCCTCAGTAAGAAGCTGAAATCCCTTATAAGATCCTCCAAAGCTAGCTACGAAAACAAAATCACCACTGATTCTAAGGACAACCACAAAGCATTCTATAGCTATGTCAAAAATCTCAATGGCAGCACCCAGATCTGCTCTGAGTTACAGCACAATGGCACGAAAATTACAGAACCAACTGATATTGCCAACATCCTGGCAGATAGGTTCAGTGCTAACTTTACACCCCACCCCCTAAAGGGCCCATATCTATACAGGAAGAATGCAGAGTCCCTGTAATCACAACTACGCAGGTAAAGACTGCACACTCCAAAGCCAAAAACACAGCATCCATGGGACCGGACAACATCCCAGGCTGCATTTTACATGAACTTCAGAACAAACTGGCTCCCCACCTAAACACCATGTTCAATCATAGCCTCATATCAAGCTTTGTGCCCCCTGAATGGCGTACAGCAACAGTTATCCTACTCCACAAAGGGGGAGCCACCACTGATCCCAGGAACTATTGCCCTATTAGACTGACAAGCCTGGTCTGCAAGGCCATGGAACATATCATCATGGAACTCATAAACAAAGACATTGGTAACCTCCAAATTCTGGATCCCACCCAGTTCGGGTTTGTGAAAGGCAGATCATGCCTCCTGAACCTGATCGACATCTCTGAGGCAGTCACCAAAGGCGTAGATGAGGGTAAGGTAGTTCACACAGCCTATCTTGACCTTGCCAAGGCTTTTGACACCATCCCCCATTCTGGAATTATAGCTAAACTCACTAAACTAGGTATAAATCCTTACATCACAAGATGGGTTGCCAGCTGGCTCACTGACAGAACCCACACTGTAAAAGTTGCACACTCCAAATCTGACCTCAAACCAGTGACAAGTGGAGTACCACAGGGTTCAGTCCTGGAACCTCTCCTGTTTGTTATCTACTTCTCTGAAGTACAGGCTAACACAGAAGGCCTCTGGTTAATGAAGGTCGCAGATGACTGCAAACTAGGAACCATAGTCGAGTCCCCAAATGATGTGGAAATCCTACAGAAGGGCCTCGCTGAGACAGATGCCTGGTGTCAGAGCCATGGCCTCAAGCTCAAAGCCAAAAAGTGCATTGTCATCCCTTTTGGTAAAAACTCTGTACCCATGAACTACTACATAGGCAGCAGTCTACTTAACACCGAATGTGTGATAAGAGATCTTGGGACCCAGGTGGACAGTAGTCTGTCCTTTGATAGTCACATCGCCACAGTAGTCAGGAAGTCCTTCTATGTGGCACACCTCATCATAAAAGGGTTCTCATCCAGGAAAAAAGAGGTCATTGTTCCCCTCTACTTGACACTCATTAGACCCATTATAGAGTGCAATGCCCCTTTTGGAATGTACCTCACAAGACATCTGCAGCAGTTGGAAAGGCCACAGAAGTACCTCACAAAGAGGATTACTGGCCTCAAACAGATGCCCTACACTGACCATCTCAAAAAACTCCCGCTTTTCTCTGTAGCATATTGCCTACTCTGAGTTGATCTCTGCCTAACATATAAAGCTATGTCAAACCCAGAGCTGTTGGACATGCTACACCTAAAGAAATCCCAATCCCTCCGAGCTACATGGTCTAGGGACCTAAACCTTGTCACCACAATAAACAGGACATGTTGGAGGGATAGATTCCTGTCATAGAGACTTCCCATACTCTGGAACAGGCTACCCATCTATGTCAAGCAAAGTTCTTCATTAGCACTGTTCAAGAAAAATCTTGATGAGTGGTTGAGAAATAGGAAATACACCCCGGGGATCACTTCTGTGTCTCTGTTCGACAGTGGCACAGGAAAATAACTTTCTTGGGTGGCGTACGCCAGGGGACCTTGTTGGCTAGGCTTACGTAGGCCCTCGGGCTAATAGCCTAGTACCTACCTATGAACCTAAGTGATGGTGAAAGATGGTTTCAAGTAGGACATTGTTTTTGGTAAAAAAAAGTAATAGCTTGGCCTTTTTTGGGTTGAGTATAAGATGGTTTTGGTTGAGCCAATTTTCAGTAGACAAGAAGGAGTTCTGTGTTATAGTTTGGAGTTCAATAAAGAAGTCAGCAATAGAGATGACTCTGGAGTCATCTGCATACTGAACAAGTGAGGAGTGAGAGGTAGAGTTAGATAGTTGATTAGTAAAAACTTTAAATAGCAGTGGTCCTAGAACTGACCCTTGTGGACCTCCCATCTGTATAAGGCTTTCTGAGGATGTAGCAGAGTTCCATTTGACAGATTGGAAATGGTTACTTAGGTAACTAGAGAACCAGGAAATAGTGGTGGGAGACAGGTTTAATAGAGAGAGTTTATCTAACAGTAGAGGGTGAAAGACGGTGTCATATGCCTTTGACAGATCAAGAAAGAGGCAAGAAACAAGTTTATTGTGATCTCTAGCTTGTGAGATAGTGTTTGTGAAAGAAATGAGGGCAGTAGATGTACTGCGGCCAGGGCGAAAACCATGTTGAGTGGGGGTGATTAGGTTTTCTTGCATAAGGTATTGTAGGGTTTGTGTACACAGTTCTCTAAGATCTTGGAGGGGTGATAGAATTGCTATGAAATATGCTATATTTGAACTATGTTCAAATATGATATATGTGATATTAATATATATGAACTATGAAGTTAAAGTAGGATTACACAATATAACCTAAAAACAATAAAATGCAATTATCCAGTCTTTTAAAGGAGAGAAGAAAATATGCACAGTTATGTTAAAACTGTTTTCATTGGTTGTATTCTAAATATCCTTTCTGCCACTTGTGAGCAAATGTTATAGTGCTTGATGAATATGTGTAAAGATACAACATTTGTTACAATCCACGCCAGCAAAATAGCATTTGAAGATGACCCAGTACATTAAATCCAAATATGGGAAAATGGATTTTTGAAACGTTTTTCTTTCTTCAGAAGTTTCAGGGGCTCAGCAGGAAGCAGAGATTATTACGGTAATATCTTTAGTGATATACAAGGTGTGTGAATCTAGATTCATAGATATGAGTTCAACTGGCATAACCCAATGTATTATTTTCTAGTTTACTGTATCTATAACTATTTTGAGGGAAGTTAATAATGTATTTTTTCTGATTCTAAAAGGAAACATATTCCATGATCTTGTACAGTGTTATGTAATGTATCTGTCAGTTTTTTCTATTACTGATATATTTTTTAGGATCTCTGATCTGGTGTTAGTCCTCCTCCCCAGTAGTAAATTCCAGGTATAGGTAAAAGTCATTTTGAGATAACCTATAAGAAACAAAATATAATGACAATCTCTGAAGCCTTTATGAATAGATCAAGTTTTCCAACCCAATGATTTTTCTAGTTAATAATTCTTGAAACCTTTTTAAGTTATTTAAGTGTCTTGTTTGAAGGTACAACATGTAGCACTGTGTTCAATGACAGTTTGGAACATTTAGGTATAAAGTTGTATACAATCTCCTTGGAGTTACTAGATATGTCCTTAAGAAATAATTTCTGACTTTGATATATACACAGTTGTCAGACTTTAAATTGTCTTGCATTGTCTCTAGATCTTTAATGATAGTGTAATTTTGTTATGCTTTCAGGTTTTATTTTACAATATAATTTATGTCTTTTGCCAATATTCTTGCTGCTATATTTATGGCACTGTAGATGAAGACATTGCTAGGACATTTCTACTGTACTGGGTCTGTACTTTTATTGGCCATCCCAGAAAAGTTTGACATCTCTTATTAAAGTAAATATGTTGTCCACTTTGCAGTCATTGCAGTATTTGCTTATCTATCACTAGTATCCCATTTCATATTTATAAAGAAGAGTCCAAAAAGAAGGGGGATCATTACAGAACAGAGTCCTGTCAGGCACCATTGGTAGCCCCTGTTTAGATAGACAGGTAATTCCTACTCCAATTTATTCTGTCATATTGTTTAACCAATTTTTTACTGATTAAGTACACAAATCTCAAATGGCTAAACATTGATCCCAAAAGATTGAAAGACAAAGCACCAAAAAACAAAACACATTTATTTTGCAGGGGCAAGTTCTCCTGCACCCCACACCCTCTGCTAATTATATACACCAACTCTGTGATTGCACTACAATAGGAAAAAAGTAAATTCCCCCATCCCCACTATTCATAATCTTTCACGGACTTAACACCATCTGAAGCAATCAAATGAGTTTCATTCACTTCAGCTGGCATAAAAAACATTCAACATTATGAATGTTTGATTAGATGGAGGGTATCCTCAGTAACACAGTGTCAGAAGCCTTAGGAATATCAAGATAAGCAGACTGTACTGTCAGTCCTTCATCAGGTGTTGCTGTTATGTCTTCAAAAAATGCCAAGAGATTCAAAGGGGAAATAAAATGATGAAATAAAGTCCTGTATTGTTATTGGGGTGCAGCATGGGGGTGGCACGTGCTGTAATCCTGATGTGTAGCCTTCACTTAAGATAGTAAATTGGACTTCCACCTACCTGGTGGTAGATCAAGTGGATTTAAAGTACCACATGATTCTTATAAGAAAGGAATAGAATTTTAGTTATCAAAAAGAATATAGGAATTTCTTCCTGGGATAAAAATATAATGCTAGTCATAAATATCAGCCTAATGGCATACTGTATAATGTGCCGCATCACTGAAAGATGAGAAAAGGTGATAGATTACTGTCTAGTGTGTCACACTTCTTTACGACTGGAGGAAAGCCACATTATCCCCCCACCCACCCAAAGCGCTCTAATTCACTGGGATCTGAGATAATACAGTGGTGCACTTTCTAATGCCCTACCTCATCCTGACTGGAGAAAGGACATGATTCCTTATAATCTTACAGGCAAAATAAAATGATAGCAACTTTCCGGAGTATGTGAATGTTACTTTACCACAGTGATTCTCAATAATTTCTATACAAATGTCTATCTCATCCACCAACACACCCTTCCCCCTACTGAGTATTACAAACTTTAGCTGTTGTTGCTAAATGAGGCAATGCATATACTGGTGTGTACATACTGTTAATCTACATCTATCCAAAAAGGCACAGACCCACTTATTGCTACAGCTGCAATATCATACATCGGTTCAGATTTACCCTACCTTCCTCCAATAATACTATTCTAAGTCCTTAATCAACAGCAGACAACTACAATTTAACTAGTTGAACAAATTAATAGACCTTTACAGTAGGAGCCACAATAAATAGCTTCTTAACATTTCAAGACCTCTGCCCTGCTCCTACAATGAGAACCATGCAACATCATGCCTGAGCTGCTTCCTGAGGGGTATTGTTGTACCTGCCAAGTCTGGAATGATATGAAAAGGTATTGCAACATACCAAGGAATTGTATGAGTTGACTTATCAAAGGGTTACTGCATATTCACTGACTTTCAGAAGTCAAGACATGTCTTATACACTTAAGAGAAGATCCACATATTGATACCTATGTATATTAAGTTTCAGAACTTTTTGTCTCAATTTGTCTATCAATTTGATAAATCACAAGCCATGTTAATGCTTGATATCTCTCCTCAATAAAAGTCATCAAGTATAATGTCTACATCTTATAGCCACTTAACCTGTTCTTTGAAACACTTTAAGGCCAATGATATTCCAAAAGGCACTATCAGATGACTGTATCTTTCCAGAAGAGTGCTGCATGTGCAAAGCTTTGGACCAACTTTGTGTAACCTAATTTACCAAAGTCCTTGATTAGTGTCTGACTCAAACATGAACTTTGTACTAGACAGAGATGCAACATTTTCTTCAACTTTTTCACATAAATAATGTTCTCTTTTAATCCATTTGTTTGGGTAGACAGCCCATGTCCTATTACTATACAGTCTAACTACCTACAATTTGTTATCCTTTACAACCAATAACAGTGCTTTCTGAGCTGGCAGTCTGTAGTCTGTGACTGAGCACTGTGGAATTTAAGCTCTTGTAACTAATTTCTGAGGACAATGGCAACTGATAGCACTGCTACATGTTTTTCCTTCTCTCCTTCTTCTTTCGGCTTTTTCCCAGTTAGGAGTCACCAGAGTGGATCACCTGTCTGCTCATGATTGATAGTGGAGTTTTATGGTGTCGAGTTGCCAGCCTGGCACCCAACCTTCCACAGAAGCATACACACTCATGCCTAAGGCCAATTTAGAGTGCCCAATCAACCTACACCATGTCTTTGGGATGTGGGAGAAAACTGAAGCACCCGGAGGAAATCCATGTAACCCCAGGGAGGACATGCAGAGTCCACACAGAAGGAACCCCAGCCAAGGATCGACCCAGAGAACCTTTTACTGTGAGGTGGCAACGCTAACCGCTGCACCACTGTGGCCGCCCTGCTACATGTTTTTCCTTCTAAACTGTGGAAAACAGCCAGATGAATCTTTGGAGGGTGGTAACAGTAGACACTGCCTACATACATTTTTTAAATTTACTTTTAGTGTGATTGGGAATCCCTCCATACAAGAATTTTGGATGTAGCCAAAATAATATAGGGATAAAATCAGGGGCAATTTTAAATATTACTCTAAGTTATTTAAAAAGTTAATAAAACCACAGTGTTTGCATCAATATTTATTTTCCAGATAACAAGAAGTATGAATGCCTAATGCATGTAAACAGCACTATTGACTTGTCTGCAATCTTCAGTAATTTAAAATCTGGGACAGGGGAAATACATCAGGCAAAAATAAGAGAAATTCTGCAAAATTAGTTGGGAAACATGGTTTCCTGCATATCTCTCAATTTGTTTTTTTTTTCAAGAATACTGGAAACAGCCAAAAATAATGTAGAGGGAAACAAAGATACAAAATCAATGATACATTTTAAATATTATCTAATTCACATAAAAAGTTTATTATTATAATGAGTTTTTCATCAACACACATTTTCTAAATGGGACAAAGTATGAAAATCTAATGTCTGGCATTATTGACTTGTATGTCACCCTCAGGAATTTACCAGAAAATCAGGGACAAGGCCAAAATATGGGAGGGTGGCTTAATGGTTAAGGTGTTTGCCTTACAAACACAAGGTGCAAGGTTTGAGTCTCACAAGGAATAATTGAGTAGGCTTAAAATGGTTCGCAAGGGCAGTTAGCTTAATACTAACCTATAAATTTGGGACAGTTGAGAGGTACAATTCCTTGTAGTAGCACCATCAGCCACTGCAGCAGAATGAATTTCCTTGGCTATTTTTTTACCTCTTTTGTCAGTCACAGCTAATTGCCAAAAGTGGCAGTTTGGGAAGGACAGGAAGCATAGCTTTCAACTGTACCTCATTATGAGAAATGTTCTACAGTTTGAATGTTTATAATTCCATTCCACAATGTTTCACATTGAAAAAGTCTGTCACAATTTCAACTGATGTGATTTTTTTTAATAAACAGCCATGGTAAATAATATTTAATCATAGTAGCTTATCAAAACAATTTTATTAAGTATGCTAGTTGAAGTCATATGTCTTTCTGTGATAACTTTTTATCGATTTGTTCCATGTTGTGTGAGAGGTAGTGTTCCACATTTTATCAATTTTTTCCATGCTGTGTGAGAGCTAGTGTTCCACATTTTATCTATTTGTTCCATGCTGCATGACAGCTTGTGTTCCACATTTTATCGATTTGTTCCATGCTGTGTGAGAGGTAGTGTTCCACATTTTATCGATTTGTTCCATGCTGTGTGAGAGGTAGTGTTCCACATTTTATCAATTTGTTCCATGCTGTGTGAGAGGTAGTGTTCCATATTTTATCGATTTGTTCCATGCTGTATGAGAGGTAGTGTTCCACATTTTATCGATTTGTTCCATGCTGTGTGAGAGGTAGTGTTCCACATTTTATCGATTTGTTCCATGCTGTGAGAGAGGTAGTTTTTCACATTTTATCGATTTGTTCCATGCTCTGTGAGAGGTAGTGTTCCACATTTTATCGATTTGTTCCATGCTGTATGAGAGGTAGTGTTCCACATTTTATCGATTTGTTCCATGCTCTGTGAGAGGTAGTGTTCCACATTTTATCGATTTGTTCCATGCTGTGTGAGAGGTAGTGTTCCACATTTTATCGATTTGTTCCATGCTGTGTGAGAGGTAGTGTTCCACATTTTATCGATTTGTTCCATGCTGTGTGAGAGGTAGTGTTCCACATTTTATCTATTTGTTCCATGCTGCATGACAGCTTGTGTTCCACATTTTATCGATTTGTTCCATGCTGTGTGAGAGGTAGTGTTCCACATTTTATCGATTTGTTCCATGCTGTGTGAGAGGTAGTGTTCCACATTTTATCAATTTGTTCCATGCTGTGTGAGAGGTAGTGTTCCATATTTTATCGATTTGTTCCATGCTGTGTGAGAGGTAGTGTTCCACATTTTATCGATTTGTTCCATGCTCTGTGAGAGGTAGTGTTCCACATTTTATCGATTTGTTCCATGCTGTGTGAGAGGTAGTGTTCCACATTTTATCGATTTGTTCCATGCTGTGAGAGAGGTAGTTTTTCACATTTTATCGATTTGTTCCATGCTGTGTGAGAGGTAGTGTTCCACATTTTATCGATTTGTTCTATGCTGTGTGAGAGGTAGTGTTCCACATTTTATCGATTTGTTCCATGCTGTGTGAGAGGTAGTGTTCCACATTTTATTGATTTGTTGCATGCTGTGTGAGAGGTAGTTTTTCACATTTTATCGATTTGTTCCATGCTGTGTGAGAGGTAGTTTTTCACATTTTATCGATTTGTTCCATGCTGTGTGAGAGGTAGTTTTCCACATTTTATCGATTTGTTCCATGCTGTGCGAGAGGTAGTTTTTCACATTTTATCGATTTGTTCCATGCTGTGTGAGAGGTAGTGTTCCACATTTTATAGATTTGTTCCATGCTGTGTGAGAGGTAGTGTTGCACATTTTATCGATTTGTTCTATGCTGTGTGAGAGGTAGTGTTCCACATTTTATTGATTTGTTCTATGCTGTGCGAGAGGTAGTGTTCCACATTTTATCGATTTGTTCTATGCTGTGTGAGAGGTAGTGTTCCACATTTTATCGATTTGTTCTATGCTGTGCGAGAGGTAGTGTTCCACATTTTATCGATTTGTTCTATGCTGTGTGAGAGGTAGTGTTCCATATTTTATCGATTTGTTCCATGCTGTGTGAGAGGTAGTGTTCCACATTTTATCGATATGTTCCATGCTCTGTGAGAGGTAGTGTTCCACATTTTATCGATTTGTTCCATGCTGTGTGAGAGGTAGTGTTCCACATTTTATCGATTTGTTCCATGCTGTGAGAGAGGTAGTTTTTCACATTTTATCGATTTGTTCCATGCTGTGTGAGAGGTAGTTTTTCACATTTTATCGATTTGTTCCATGCTGTGTGAGAGGTAGTTTTTCACATTTTATCGATTTGTTCCATGCTGTGTGAGAGGTAGTTTTCCACATTTTATCGATTTGTTCCATGCTGTGCGAGAGGTAGTTTTTCACATTTTATCGATTTGTTCCATGCTGTGTGAGAGGTAGTGTTCCACATTTTATAGATTTGTTCCATGCTGTGTGAGAGGTAGTGTTTCACATTTTATCGATTTGTTCTATGCTGTGTGAGAGGTAGTGTTCCACATTTTATCGATTTGTTCTATGCTGTGCGAGAGGTAGTGTTCCACATTTTATAGATTTGTTCCATGCTGTGTGAGAGGTAGTGTTCCACATTTTATCGATTTGTTCTGTGCTGTGTGAGAGGTAGTGTTCCATATTTTATCGATTTGTTCCATGCTGTGTGAGAGGTAGTGTTCCACATTTTATCGATATGTTCCATGCTCTGTGAGAGGTAGTGTTCCACATTTTATCGATTTGTTCCATGCTGTGTGAGAGGTAGTGTTCCACATTTTATCGATTTGTTCCATGCTGTGTGAGAGGTAGTGTTCCACATTTTATTGATTTGTTCCATGCTGTGTGAGAGGTAGTTTTTCACATTTTATCGATTTGTTCCATGCTGTGTGAGAGGTAGTTTTTCACATTTTATCGATTTGTTCCATGCTGTGTGAGAGGTAGTTTTCCACATTTTATCGATTTGTTCCATGCTGTGCGAGAGGTAGTTTTTCACATTTTATCGATTTGTTCCATGCTGTGTGAGAGGTAGTGTTCCACATTTTATAGATTTGTTCCATGCTGTGTGAGAGGTAGTGTTTCACATTTTATCGATTTGTTCTATGCTGTGTGAGAGGTAGTGTTCCACATTTTATCGATTTGTTCTATGCTGTGCGAGAGGTAGTGTTCCACATTTTAGAGGTGGAGGGGTGAGAGTTATGGGAGGCTGTCAAAGAAAGAAAGCAAATAGCAGGCTGAGGTTGATCACATTAACATGGTCATTGCTGTGGCTTAATGGAGGATGGGGACAGATATTAGTGTCCTCAAGCGCCAAGATAAAGGTAATTTTACTGTATTTGATATTCTTTTCCTATCAGAAAACAAGACAGGTTTCTGGGTAGTGGAAACAATGCAAACTGTCTACACACAATACCCTTGTATTTATTTATAGATTTAATTTTATGACAATGCGTGTGCGTGTATAGTTTTCTATGGCAATGAGTAGAAATACATTACTGTGGATGGTATACTTTTCATTTTCTTCTCAATGAGATGTTAGGAGTACAGACAAATCTGGTGTCATTTATGGGTGACAGGGGATGTAGGAAAGAAAAAGGCACTCACACAATCACTTTGGGGAAACAGTATCTCTTGAAGAGCAACATGGCCATTGTGTTTATGTGATTTCTTCAAAGGTAACGTAGCATCTCAGATGGAGTACATTGCATTGGATCACTACAGATATATATGTATTTTGTACTCAAGTATGTTGCTGTGGTAGAGGGAAGTCCTACTGCTTACCAGTGGGAGTGGTGAACATTGTACTGCCTATTTAAAACTAGAGGAGTGGTTTCCAGCTCTGAGATTGTAATTTTATTAGCCATCTTGGGCTGCTTAATATCCCTTTCAACTTTCTGGCTTAAAAACACGTGTTTTTGCATGTTTTTTGCATTGTGCAGCACCGCTGGGCTACGGTTAAACTATTCCAGATGCCAGAAAGTCTGCTCTTCAAATTTTCCCTTACAACTAGCTGGTTTCTCAGTAGTAGCACTAACATCTGATTACCTGTGACTAGCCCTTGTTCTAGAACCTGCTGGAAAGCACTAAGAAGCCTTAAACTGATACAAGCACTCAACTCTCCTTGTTAATAAGGAGAAACTAATCGTAGGCACTAAACAGCCTATAATTGCAAAGTAACTTGCAAAGGTAAGGGAAAACAGCTCTTGTACTTTACAAAAAAGCACCTAAACAGGCATGTCCAAGGGTCAGTTTCCAGTGATTTCTCCTGTCCACCTGGTGAATCTGGGCATACTGGGGCAATACAACAACTGCCTCATGTACACAAACAACCCTCTCCTCCTACCACCCAACACTACAACCTGTGAGAGATGCACTTACATAGCCAAACTAGAAGCAAAGTTCTCTCCAGCCAAGATTGTGCTAGACAGTCAAGAGGAGAAGGTTAACAACTGCACCATACCTCTCAACCTAGAAACATCAAAAATCTGGACAAGGCCCATGAAAAATAGGTACAAATCTGTACACTGATTAACATCTAATTTGCATACATAATTACGTAACACCACCCACTCTGGTGGAATTGTGGGATACCAACTTTCAAATGCAAACTGAAAACAGACAACCAAAATATGGCACCAGAGTCCCCCTGCAGCCATTCCAATGTCCCATTACCTGGCTATTTCACCCCATTTCCCATAAACACTAATGTGTGCATAGTGCTTTACTTCTACAATGATTATTTGGATTTTATTTTTACATTTTATAGCACAATGCACAAACACTAACAGACATCTTTTAAACAAAGCAGTACTGTCTCACAATGAAAATAGACGTGGCATTAAAACTTCTCTGCCCTTGAAACTCACATTCATTGAAACCCACACCACATCCAAAGAAAATGCATTTGGCCAGTGGTGGATAAAGATTACCTTTGGGCCATTTTCAAATCATTGGCCCTTTGCACACAAAACAAGAAACATACATGTGTTTTTTTCTATGATAAACTTTCCTGACTTTATTAAGTTATATTTCTTGTATAATACAGCACACTTGTTGGAGCACATTTTAAATGTATTGTTTGAACATTTTTCCAGTAGGCTGTTCTTTAGGCAATGAAACAAAATGCATGAACCAATAATGACAAAACTGCCCAATTCAGAACATTTCCATCATAAAAGTCTACTTTCGCTCCCACACTATAAATAGAATGACAGTAGTGTAAGCCACAGGCATCTTTCACAGCGTCTCACACTTATTTTCAATTTCATTTTTTTTTTGGGACCCTGTGCACTACAGTCAGAGCAACATACCATTATGCCAAATCAGCAGCTTCCTGAAAGATAGGAAGACTGAAACTTAATGGTTATTTAGTGAATTCAGTTCTCACTTCTCACCATAGCTCAACTCTTAGCACAAAAAATCTGGACAATGCTCACAAGTAGTGGCTAGGGACTTTAGGTACAGGGTTTGAGCCCAAATACCTCTAGCCACCAGGTGTATTAAATGAGGGCATGCATACATACATACATACACACACACACACACACACACACACACACACACACACACACACACAGATGAATATACACCAAACCCATACAACATTTTAAGAAATATCACTAAACAGTTTCCAAGCTGCGAAGTGTCAGCATGTTTAAATGATTTCTTAAGCAAGTCAGATCTTGCCATAATTGCTTTCTGTATCTGTCAAACTGCATAATCCATAACATGAACAAAATTTACTACAAATAATTTAAAAAAGTGATATCCTCTTCATTTGTTGAATCAAATTATTTTATTTTACTTTATGTACATAATTTTTTCTGGGTCTAAAGACCCAGGAAATGTGACATGAATTGCACCAGTTTCAGTATTACTTGTAACGAAAGCAGGCTGATTTATGAAGCATTGAGGCACAAAAGCTGCCAAACAGCTCTCTATGAAAAGTCCTGGTGCCTGAGTTGAAAACAGCAGTAACAATAAGAATCATCTAGTGATTTTCTACAAAGTTGGTTGTTCTAAGCAAAATATTGTCATATTGTGTGCCAAAACACAGATCTCTTACTTTTTACAATATTTACATAAGACAGTTATTGTGGTAGCAGTACAGCAATACAAATTGTTGAATATAATGTTTATTATGCATGTATGGCAGTCGTTTCCATCGTGCTAGGTATAGGTTGGATATAATATTTATTATGCATGTATGGCAGCTGTTTCCATCATGCTAGGTATAGTTTGAATATAATATTTATTATGCATGTATGGCAGTCGTTTCCATCATGCTAGGTATAGTTTGAATATAATATTTATTATGCATGTATGGCAGCCGTTTCCATCATGCTAGGTATAGTTTGGAGAACGGAATCAAACTTCAAAAACCTTCTGCACAAGGATTTGTTTTCAGCTGCAGGCAGGAAAGCCAAATATGGTTTCAGAATCAAAATCAATTATATTACTAAGTCAAATCATAGCGCAGGCAAAATAATAAGCATCCACATCCATTGGTATTAATGGATCTAAATACAACTCCATACATTTCCTTTTAAAAAAATAAAAAGAGCACGTGGGAAATTGGATAAACAGCAGATTTCTTCTGATAATTATGGGAGGATCTTACACATTAAATAATTAAAACAAGCCACACCATGCTATGAGCAGGGAATATTTAAAATGTTGGCTCAAGAAATATGACAACGACAAGGCGCAGACAGCAAATTAATTTGCTTTACACATGAGAGCAAACAAGTCTGAATACTACATCATCCTCACTAAAAATGCTGAAAAAATGACAGGTATTAGTATTACAAATGTTCCTTAAAGTACAAATTCAGTGCCCCAGAGAGCACAGTGCACTAGCACTTCTTATAATGCATGCCTACTTGTACTTGAACTTGAATACAGTACCAACCTTCCCCTGGATAAAAGAACTTTCTAGTAGTATAGTCCATTGGTACAGCATGCCATCTCTAGTCCAAGCTGAGCTGATGCTGATAAAATTTAAGAGGATCCCTCGTACGAGGCATTAAAACCCCCTACCTTTGCCTCCTCCCTTCCTCATCAACTCCACCTCATTTAGTAATTAGGCTTAACAACAGCAATTAAGAAAACAAATTATACCTAGTCTGCTTGTCTGATAAGTCTCAGTCAAATTGTAATAAGTGTGGCTGCCCTGTTAAAAAGAAAGCTGTGGTGAAGCCATCTGCACAGGGGCTCATTAACCTTTTTTTTTTTTTTTTTTTAATTCTATTAATATACCATGCGATAAGCCATTATACAATCAGCAAAATCCAAACCTATTTAATCATGATAGGACGACAGGCATATTTAGATTGGTGAGCTTGCTTGCAGTGCACAAGTAACTCATTCATGTTATTTCAAAGTGACCTGTCTGTCTCTACTATCTTTACTGTGCATAATGGCCAGTAAAAGCAACACAGTTTTTACCCAGCTACATGCAGTTTGAGATAAGCAAATTCCTGCTGTATTTTACTGTAAACAAAATGGAAGAGCAATGCCGTTCCCGCTCGCATTTCACACACACACTTCTTCCTTACTTGTAAGGTTGTAAATAATTAATTACAAGAGTTCCCATTTCCTTACTTGTAAATAATCCATTGCAAGAGTTCCCCGAACAAACAATCCAATACAAGAGTGCATTTGAGTTCCGAAAGTGCAGCCAATAATATTATAAGTGCCGTTCCTGCTCGCATTTCACACACACTTCCTTATTTGTAAATAATAAATGACAAGAGTGCGTTCAAGTTCTGAAAGTGCTGCCGATAATATTACAAGTGCCATAACTGTTCCCGCTCGCATTTTTGAGCAGCCAGGTCAGTCAGAGCTCAATTCTGACTGGCTGGTGGTAGCCCTGACAGAGCTGACGTCATCGTGCATGTGATGACGTCAGCTCAAATGGCGCAAAAATTTAAAAATAAAATCGGAAATGAAGGGGTGCCATTCGGGAATCGTGGCACCCCTTCATTTGGAACCCAAAAGTCGGTAAAAAACGAGTAAATCGGTATGATTGGGAGGTATGAACTGCACTACACCTCAAGCAACACATAGCCTTTCAAAACCCACACCATCAACACCCACACATAGCAACACTAAACCCACATATGTGGAGGCCCTTAACATTAACATGCCCAAGCAACAATGACCTCCGAAGCTGAAACGCAAACAAACACCAGTCACAACCAAAGTGACACATAGCTCACAACACCAGTGTGCCACCCAGCAACAGCCCCTAAGGTAAGACAAGATACCCAACATTTTAGTCATAGGTGACTCTATAGTCAGGCACACTGATGTCCCACTCACCAGGCTGAACAAAGAGAAAATTGTAGTCAGCTGCCTGTCGGGTGCCAGGATCCATCACATAATGCATGCACTCAAGTTACTCCACAACAAGTACAAATGCGACTCTGTCATTCTCCATGTTGGAGTGAATGACTTGAGACGTACCTCCCTGGACTACATGAAAAGAGACATGGAAGACCTCTTGGATCATGTGTCCCAGGCTGGTATGACCCTAGCCCTGAGTAGCATCCTGCCTTCACCCAGAATGATATCACAGTATAAGGCCTAGTATGAACCTATGAACCTATAAGTGGATGGGGGATCGTAGGTTTGTCCCAGGGATTACTCCCGTGTCACTATTAGACAGAGGCACAGTAAACTAAACCTTAAAAAGGGCACAGTATACTCAAATCAAGGGGTGGCATAAGCCATACAGAATCGGGCTAGGCTTATAATTGCCCCAGGGCAGATAGCCTAGTATGAACCTATGAACCTATGAACCTATGAAGGACAAATAGATTGACTTCAACAATTGGCTAAGTTTCTGGTGTCATTCAAAGGGGATCCAGTATCTGTCTGCCTGGGACGACATGATCGACAAACCACGATGCTTTGCCAGGGGTGGTCTGCACCTGTCACCCCTGGGATTCAGGTTACTGGCTAAAGCTCTTGCCACCCCTATAGTGCCTTTTTTAGGCAAGGTTCAAAGGCAAAACCACCACTGTAACAAATAGAAAGCATGCAAAATCTGATGTAATGCTACTCAATGCTAAAAGTCTAAACCTCAAAATGCACTCTCTCGAGGCACTACTAAAAATGGAGAACATCGATATCTGTGCAGTAACTGAGACCTGGTTCAAGGCTCCAGAGAGCACCCCTGCAATACCAGGCTACAACTCTTACCACACTTTTTGGCCACCAAACCAAGACCGAAACACTAAAGGTGGAGGAGTGTCCATATTCACCAAGGATATTCACACCTCCAGGCTAGTTGCCCAACATAATGCATCTAAAATTCTCCAGGTGCAACTAACACTAGGTAAGACTGCAATCCAAATTGTAGCTTGCTACAGATCCCCCATCATGCCCCAAGATTCTCACTACACCTTTCTAAACATACTGGAAAATATTAAGATACAACCAAACACCCTAATACTGGGTGATTTCAACTACCCTGGCATTAACTGGGAAAACTACTCAGGTACCAACACCTTTTCCCAACGGTTCTTGGAATTCATAAATTCCAACGCCCTGCATCAACTAATCCATTGTCCCACCAGGGGCTCCAATATCCTAGACCTGGTCATTACCAGCATGGGAGATAGATGCTCCACAACAGTAGTCACCCCCTCATTGGTCAGGTCTGACCATAAGCTAATGACCCTTGACATCCACATCCCACTCCCACCCCCCAGTAAGGAAACTTCCATAAAAATTTCTCCAAAGCCAACTTCATGCTACTCAAGTCAGAAGTGACAAACTTCAAGACACCCATGCAGACGGGAGCTGAAAGTTCGACTGCTGAATCCTACACTAAGGCACTGTACGAACACATCCATTCGTACATGAATCGTACCATCCCAAATAGAACCAAAACTTACTCCTCCAAAAAAAGGAAGCCAATCTGGTGGTCTCCTGCCATAAACAAACTATACAACAGAAGGAAGAAACTGTTGAAGTAAAGAGGAGAATCCCAGGATGCAAAAAACTCCCTCACCAGCCTCAGTAAGAAGATGAGATCCCTCATAAAATTCTCAAAAGCTAGTTACAAAAATAAAATTGCCAAAGATTCCAAAGACAACCACAAGGCATTCTATAGTTATATCAAGAATCTAAATGGCAATGCTCAGATCTGCTCTGAGCTACAACAGACTGGCATTAAATATACTGATCCCAGGGATATTGCCAATATCCTGCCAGATTGATTTAGTGCCAACTTCACCCCCCTCTCACCCCCTAAAGGGCCCATCTCAATACCAAAAGATTGCCAAATTCCAGTAATCACAGTCACACAGGTAGAAACCGCACTCTCCAAAGCTAAGAATACAGCATACATGGGACCAGATGACATCCCGGGCTGTGTACTACATGAACTATAAAATTAACTGGCACCTCACCTAAGTGTCATGTTTAATCATAGCCTCACCTCAGGCTTCATTCCCACTGAGTGGCACACAGCTACAGTTATCCCACTCCACAAGGGGGGATCCACCTTGGATCCCGGGAACCACCACCACCTTCAAACACTGGACCCCACCTAATTTGGGTTTGTGAAGGGCCAATCTTGTCTCCTGAACCTGATTGAGTTCTTTGAATCATTCTCCAGAGCTGTGGACGAGGGTTAAGCAGTCCACACAGCCTATCTGGACCTCACCAAGGCCTTTGACACCATACCCCACTCTGGAATCATAGATAAACTTACTAAGCTGGGCATAAATCCCTACATCCCTCAATGGGATGCCAACTGGCTTACTGACAGAACCCAGACTGTAAAAGTAGCCAACTCCAAATCCAGCTCCAGACAAGTGACAAGTGGAGTACCTCCGAGTTCAGTCTTGGGACCGCTCTTGTTTGGCATCTACTTCTCTGAAGTACAGGCCAACACTAAGGGACTCTGGCTAACAAAGTTCACAGATGACTGCAAACTGGGAACCATTATTGAATCCCCAAATGATGTGGATATTCTACAAAAGGGCCTTACAGAAACAGATGCTTGGTGCCAGAGCCATGGGCTCAAGCTTAATGCCAAGAAATGTATAGTTATCCCCTTTGGAAAAAAACATGTACCTGTGAATTACCACATAGGTGGCAGTGCACTAAACACCAAAAGTGTGATGAGAGACTTAGGGCCACAAGTGAACAGTGGTCTCACCTTCGATAACCACATCACCACAACAGTCAGAAAATCCTTCTATGTGGCACACCTCATCACTAAGGGCTTTTCATCCAGAAAAAAGGAGGTCATTGTCCCACTGTACTCATCCCTCATTAGACCCATTATAGAGTACAACCGCCCATTTGGTATGTACCTCACAAGACATCTGCAACAGCTGGAAAGGCCACAGAAATACCTCACTAAAAGAATCACAAGCCTAAAGCAGATGCCCTGTGCTGACCATCTAAAAAAACTCCAGCTATACTCTGTGGCATATCGTCTACTCAGAGGTGATCTCTGCTTAACATACAAGGCCATGTCAAACCCTGAGCTGTTGGACATGCTCCACTTAAAGAAATCCCAATCCCTCAGAGCCACACGCTTCAGGGATCTAAACCTTGTCATCACAATGAACAAAACATGCTGGAGGGATAGGTTCCTGACCCAGAGACTCCCTATACTCTGGAATAGACTGCCCATACATGACAAGCAAAGCGGCTCCTTGGCCCTCTTCAGAAGGAACCTTGATGACTGGATGGGAGATAGGAAATTCACCCCGGGGATCATGTCAGTTGCCCTGCTAGGCAGGGGTCCAGGGAAGTAAATATTGTGGAAAGAAATATCCAGGGAATTGTTATGGCTAGACTTGTATAGGCCTTAGGGCCAATAGCCTAGTACCAACCTATGAATCTATGAGTCAGAAGTCCCTGAATGTTTTATGGTGAACTGCCTTTGGAAACCTGCCATATGATTTCTTTCATATACAACTAGTAAATCTGGCTTTCAGAAGGCCTTTTTTGTTGCAGTCTGGCATTATACTTAGTTTCAACCCGGGAGTTATCTAACCGCCATACAAAAGACCAGGTAAAGCTATTCTCCAGATTACATGCCTACTATGTTCTCATTATGTCACAAGTAAAAACGTTACATATTTCAACAGTAAGATATATTTTTTCATATGCTACCTACCATGGCTACACTGTCATGCTTTCAACCGGCTAAATCTGTGGAGTCAAGTACAAAGGTGTGCTGAACTGCTAGTTTTAAGGAATGAACTGTAGGCTAAGGTGTGTTTTGTAGCTGAATGCCCAAATATCAAAGTGTGACAGAAACAAAGCTAAAAGATAAGACAGTATGGCTTTGGTTCATATGCCTTCTATTGCATTCTGCGTGAAATGTATTTTATTTATTTACAGTACGGGTTATGTGTGAATGTCTGTGTAGTATGTTGAGTACAGTAATGGCCTAATGCACTTATTTACTGAGCTGTAATAACATCACAAGTAAAAATCCTACTTATTTCTCAGGAACACAAAGTTTTTTGTTTTTCCTGTCATTGAACCTGAGGTTCGGTACAGTTACACAGACATAGTGTTTATTTCTAGGTTCTGCCAGTAATCGTATGTTTGCCCTGACTTTGTCATTCATTTTACAAAAGTAATAATAATTAATTGATTGATTTAATAATTAACTAAAAACATGTATGTGTTGAATGTTTTCAAGTTAATAAATCGAAATGCATCCGAATCATATTATTGGTATGTTCTTATGAAAGTGGAGCAAAAATACTCTCCTTTGGGAAAAAGTATGTTTTATGCATTTTTATATTATGTTATGGGAAAATAAGCATGTTTTACATGCTCTAAGAGGCATGCACATATTTGAAATTCTCTTGCTTTTTTCTCATAAAAGGCTGTCGGATTGTGCAAAACAAAATAAAAGTGGGAGTATCAAAAAGTCTTTACCGGAAAATTTCATAAAAATGTTTTGAAATAGTAGAAAGATTCTCATTTGAAGTTAGGGTCAAATGCACAAAATGGCCATCTCAAAACAATGTGTAGCTTTCAGTTGTCTTCAGACTAAGCTAAACAAAAGCAACCCAAGCATATACCTTTCATGTTGGAATGATTTCAGACCTAAAAGGAGCATTCTGAAGAAAAGTGATCTTTTCAATCTGCATTTATGTTTAGGCATTAAAAAATTATATTAAGCACATTTTAATTAAAATTTGAGATGGAGCTTCTCCTATGTATTATTCAATGGTAGAAGCCCAGTCCAGTGGTATTTTATGTATAATTCTGTCATTAAAACTCCCTGAACGTTCATGGATAAATATTGAATCATTCTGGAGAGAACAAGTTTTGAAATTAAACAGCAAAAATAGCCAAAAGTAGTACAAACAGATGTTACGAAAGTGCTTATCAGTTAATGTGTTAAATGTGTCATCTGTACTTGCTGTGCTCGTTACTTTAATAGCATTTAGCAAATATTTTCAGTCTTGAGGTCACCATGATTCAGGAGAAGATATCAAGGACTGCTGGTATTGTTTATTTGGCAATATTTGAGCAACTTCAGCACTTACACTCAGTGCATCTTCTATGATAATTTCTGTGGACCAGCTGGTAGCCTTTCTGTCACTTTCACATAATTTAAAATAATTAATACTTTTCAGTTTTTGATTGATTCTTTCCTGTGCCAGTGTTCAGTTCTATGCATTGGCTCACTTTTATATGTGCTTCATTTTGTCCCACACACACCACAGTGCTTTCCATTTGAGATATTATGTGAGTGGCGTACGTAGTCTGCATTTATTGTTTTCATTGCTTGTATTTATTGACATTGTTGTGTATACCTCATGCAATGTTCTGGGTGCTTATGGCTTATGGCACTGTTACAGTCAGATCTGGTCCTGCCATCATTTCAGGCCTCTGGATTGGCAGAAATGGTTCCACTACATCAGGATACATCCAAATTGGTTGTAACTTCAGTCATATGAAGCAAACTATTTGAAAAGTTTTCAAACAGTTAAAAAAAAAGTCCATGGGGTAACAGCCTTCGAACCTTCAATGAGGGACATTTGCAAGACACACTCGGCTTACTTTTATATACTAACTCCAGGCTCATATAGCCACGGCAAAGAGTGAAAATGTCAAAACTTATAGATACTGAAGGGACATTAGTGTAAACTTCACTGGTAGTGATTCTTAATTTAAAACAGTGACTGATGAGGTGCAGCTCAAAGACCCAGTCTACACCTAACCAAGAGATAGGAAGCTCTAGAGAGCAAACATTCATGTTATCAAGCTTTCTTGCGTTGTAAGGTAACAAACTGATGTTGTTGACATCTAGTGTTTCGATATATTTTACACTCTGACATACTCAGTGCGTTATGCTCCAGTCGTACATGCTCCAGGTTTGAGACATCTGGCATTCTGCTTTGGTCTTTCTGCAGTCTGTCTTTTTGCATTAGGGGATTTAGCAGTGCTACCCTTGAATACTGCATTGAATAAAAAGCCCATTAGCTCCTATTACGTTCATTGCATGTGCTGTGCATTAGCTGCACTTTTGTGTAGCAGTATTTCATGTGTATATTGTATCAGTGGCCTTAAGTAGTTGTAGGTCTATTTCTGTTGAGGCCTGAGTCATAGCTTATGATCAGTTTAGATTGGTTTAAGAAACACTAAGTAACTAAGAAAAATAAAATAAATATAGATTGAGATACAGCACCAGTGAGAAGGCAATGAATGTGCTCCCTGTGGTAAAAATGTCAGTATAGACCTGTCAAATGGGTATCCTGCACCCCATTAACCCAGTCCCTTTGCGTACCGTGGCTCTTACTGAAATTGGTACACCTTGTTTGCTGTAGCATAGACTAGATCCAGGCCTGCTGAATCTAGCTTTGTTAAATGCTTGTTGTTTGTCTGCTTGTTATTTCCCTGAAATGCTAATTCCACCTAATACGTGGCTTCTCAGCGCTTCTGTGGATCACTAGTGATATCTGCATTGCTTACTGTACTTATTTCCTTGTTTCACTTGAAAGAAAGTTGCTGTTTGTCGTTTTTGCATTTAAGTTACCTGTAACACATTGCACTTAAGTTACCTGGCACTTGCTCACTAAAGCAATTATATAAGTCAGCACTAAAAATTAAAAGCACTACACCCTCACTCTCCACTGGCCCTTGTTTTCAATTATTAAGGAATTCCCAATATTATTCTAGCATGTCCAAAGGTCAGTTGTCAATCTCCTCTCTGGTCCAGCTGGTGAATCTGGGAATCTTGAGGCAATGTTACAACTGCCTCATGGACACAGACAACCCTCTCCTCCTCCCAACAAATTCCAACACATGTGAGAGATGCAACCATATAGCCAAACTGGAGGCTAAGCTCTCTCAACTCAGTACTGGCATAACCAGTCAGGAGGAGAAGGAAACCACACTCACTACAATTCCAGTCTCACATAGACCTACCACGACAGCAAACCAAACACATAATCACACAAAACATACTCGAGGCTCTAAATAAAGATCTGCCTAAGCAGCAGAGACCTCCAAAGCAGACACCCAAGCAACCGCTACCCCAAAACAAAACACGTGCAACACATATCTCACAAAGCCAGTGTGCCGAACAGTCACAGCCCTTAAGACTAAACAACACACCTGATACACTTGTAATAGGTGACTCTATCGTCAGGCACACTGACGTCCCGCTCACCAGGCTGAACAAGGAGAGGGTCATGGTGAGCAGCCTGTCGGGCGCTAGGATCCGCCACATAACACAAGCACTCAGGTCACTCCAAGGCAAGTACAAATATGACTCAGTCATTGTCCATGCTGGTGTGAATGACCTGAGACGTACCTCCCTGGACTACATGAAAAGAGACATAAAGGAGCTCTCTGAGCATGTAGCCCAGGCCGGTATGACACTGACCTTGAGTAGCATCTTACCCTCACCAAGAATGATGCCACAATATGAAGACAAGATGATCAATTTCAACAATTGGCTTAAGTACTGGTGTCATTCAAAGGGGATCCAATGCCTGTCAGCTTGGGATGATATGCTCGACAAGCCACGATGCTTCGCTAGGGATGGCTTGCACCTGTCACCCCTGGGCTTTTGGATTTTGGCAAAGGCTCTTGCTACCCCTATAGTGCCTTTTTTAGGCAAGGCTCAAAAGACAAACCCACCTCCATAGGTATCACAAGGGATAAGAAACTAAGAGTAATGCTACTCAACGCCAGAAGTCTAAACCTCAAGATGGACACTCGAAACTCTCCTTAGCATGGAGAACATCGATATCTGTGCAGTAACAGAAACCTGGTTCAGGGCTCCCGAGAGCACCCCAGCACTACCAGGTTATACCTCATACCATGCTTTTCGGCCCCAAAACTTGGACCGAACCACAAAAGGAGGGGGAGTATCGATATTCATCAAAGATACCCACACCTCCAGGTTGGTGGCAAAGCACGAAGCATCAGAGACTATCCATGTGCAACTAACAGTGGGTAAAACTGCCTTCCAGTTTATAGCCTGCTACAGACCACCCTCCCAAACCCAGGAACCCCACTCGGCCTTCCTGAGAACACTGGAAAATATGAAGGTCTCTCCAAACACCATTATATTAGGCGACTTCAACTTCCCAAACATAGACTGGGAGCATTACTCTAGCTCCAACACCCTAGCCCAAAAGTTCCTAGAATTTATAAACTCAAATGCTATGGAACAATTTGTTACCACTCCCACAAGAGGGGAAAACATACTGGACCTGATCATCACCAACATGGGGACTCTATGCTCCAGACCAGAAGTGTATCCCTCACTGGTAAGATCAGACCATAAACTAATCTCACTGGATATTCACATCCGACCCCACCCCTGCCCAGAAAACCACAGTGAAAACTTCTCTAAAGCAAATTTCACACTCCTCAAAACTGAGGTGGAATCCTTCAAAGCCCCCGGGCCTGTGGAAAATACGGCCCAGACCGCAGAATCCTTTATAAACGCATTCTATGAACACCTTCAGGAATGCATGGATCATGCGATCCCGAATAAAACCAAGACCCAATCCTCCAAAGGCAGACGTCCTGTCTGGTGAACCCCAGCCATAAACAAACTATACAATAGAAGGAGGAAGCTACTAAATGATAGAGCAAAATCCCAAAAAGGGAAGGCATCACTGATCAGTATTAGCAAAAAACTACGGGCTCTCATAAAATTGTCTAAGGCCAGCTTTGAGAGAAAAATTGCACAGGACACTAAGGATAATCACAAGGCTTTCTTTAGTTATGTTAGGAACCTGGGTGGTAATTCCCAGATATGCTCAGAATTAGTCCAAAATGACAAAAAATACACAAAAAATACACTGAACCCACAGACATTGCCAACATCCTAGCTGACAGGTTCAGCGCAAACTTCTCCCACCAAAGGGCAAATATCTATCCCAGCAGAGTGCTGCCCCCCTGACATTTCAGATGCTCAGGTAAGAGCCGCCCTCTCCAAAGCAAAAAACACAGCATCAATGGGACCAGACGGTGTCCCGGGCTGCGTCCTACATGAACTCCAAGAAGAGCTAAACCCAAACATAAAACTACTGTTCACTCTCAGCCTTACTACAGGATATGTGCCCAAAGAGTGGCGTACAGCAACAGTGGTCCCTCTCCATAAAGGTGGTGCCTCAACGGATCCTGGAAACTATCGCCCCATAAGCCTGACTAGCTTAGTCTGCAAAGCTATGGAAAGGATCATCATGGACCTCATAAATAAAGATATTGGGGACCTACAGACACTGGATCCTACCCAGTTCGGCTTTGTTAAGGGCAGACCCTGCCTTTTAAACCTGGTTGATTTCTTTGAAACAGTCACCAAGGCGATTGACAAGGGGAAGGTGGTCCACACAGCCTACCTGGACCTCGCTAAAGCCTTCGATACAATACCCCACTCGGGCATTATAGATAAGCTCACCAGCTTAAATATAAACCCCTATGTCACTAGATGGATTGCAAACTGGCTCAAGGACAGAACCCACATGGTTAGAATTGCTGGAGCCATGTCAGACTCCAAACTAGTTAGAAGTGGTGTCCCACAAGGCTCTGTCCTGGGACATCTCTTTTTCGGTATATATTTCTCGGAGGTACAGGCCAACACGGAAGGACTGTGGCTGACCAAGTTCGCAGATGACTGCAAACTGGGCACCATAATCGACTCTCCAGCCGACACAAGCATCCTCCAAAAGGGCCTCATAGAAACAGACAACTGGTGCCAGAGCCATGGCCTCAAGCTAAATGCCAAAAAGTGTATAGTCATCCCCTTTGGCAAAAACAAAGTGTCCACAAATTACCACATAGGTGGTAATTAAGTACAGAAGAAGTAATTAGTGACCTGGGGACCCAAGTTGATAGCAATCTCTCATTTGACAACCACGTGGCCAAAGTGGTTAGAAAAACATTTTATATAGCCCACCTAATCATGAAGGGATTCACATCTAGATCAGGGGAGGTCATCGTGCCTCTTTACTCATCCCTCATCAGGCCCATAATTGAGTACAATGCCCCTTTTGGGATGTACCTTACCAGACACCTGCAGCAACTGGAAAGACCCCAAAAGTACCTCACCAAGAGGATCAAAGGGCTCAAACAGATGCCATATGCTGCCCGGTTAAAGAAACTCCAGCTCTACTCAGTGGCATACCGCCTATTCAGAGGCAATCTGTGCCTGACGTATAAAGCCATGTCCAACCCGGAATTAATGGACATGCTGCACCTCAGAAAATCCAAATCCCATCGAGCTACGCTCGAGAGACTTGAACCTCAGCACTGAAATAAATAGGACATGCTGGAGGGACAGATTCATAACCCAGAGGCTCCCTTCACTCTGGAATAAAATCCCAGTCCAGGTTAGGCAGAGTCCCTCATTGACTCTCTTCAAGAGGAATCTTGATGAGTGGATGGGAGATCGTAGGTTTACCCCGGGTATCACTTCTGTGTCACTGTTAGACAGAGGCACAGTATACTAACCTCGAAAAAGGGCATAGCAAAATAAATTTAAAATGGGTGGCGAAAGCCCAGCACATTCTGGCTAGGCTTATAAATGCCCTAGGGCAGATAGCCTAGTATGAACCTATGAACCTATGAACCTATAATTGTGGGTGCAGTACAGTTTAGGTGTGGCACCTGCTCCTGGATTAACATAACCATTTATGTATGCTGTTAATGTTATATCACCATGGAGCATCCCCGAGTTTCCTAGTATATTTTGATGAAGGTGCTGGCTAAAGATGAAGAGATATAAATCTGTATGTTTTATTAAACATATCCAGCATGCACATCCATGTAGGAGAGTGAGGGGACCATTTTGAAAGTAGGCAAGGTAATCTGAATATAAATAAATCATTTTATGTTGGAGACAGAAAGCTAATCAATTGTGTAAACAATTGTAAGACTCTAAGGCCCTAACCTTATGGAACACCTGCTGATAATGTACTTTTCCAGAGGTTGCCTTCTGAATTTTGAGTGTAGTAGTTGTCCTGTAAATTGTAAATGCATAAGGTTTTTCTTCTTAGATCATTGTTGTCTTGTAATAAGCTGTTATGAGGATGTCAGATATGTACAGATGGTTTATAAACAGTGATTTAAAGTGTCAGATGCCTTTTATTAAGTAAACAAATGTTGCTCCACTTAGTTTTAGCTATGTCTGTTGGTGGTGGGACTAGAAGGAGCATTATGGGTATTGGTGGCCTGGTTAAAAAGAGGTAGGAGGATTTTAAAAAATAAATATGAAGTTATATGTACTCACTGATTTAGACCAAGAAAAGCTAAGTGTATTCATAGGTTCATAGGTAGGTACTAGGCTATTGGTCCTAGGGCCTATATAAGCCTAGCCAAAAAGGTACCTTGGCTTTTGCCACCCAAGAAAATTATTTTCCTGTGCCCCTGTAGAGCAGAACCACAGAAGTGATCCCCAGGGTGAATTTCCTATTTCCCATCCAATCATCAAGATTTTTCTTGAAGAGTGCTAATGAGGAGCTTTGTTCGATATAGATAGGTAGTTTGTTCCAGAGTATCGGAAGTCTCTGGGACAGGAATCTATCCCTCCAGCAAGTTCTGTTTATTGTGGTGACACGGTTTAGGTCCGTAGAGCATGTAGCTCAGAGGGATTGGGATTTCTTTAACTGGAGCATGTCCAACAGCCCTGGGTTTGACATAGCTTTGTATGTTAGGCAGAGATCGCCTCTGAGTAGGTGATATGCAAAAGAGTAAAGCTGGAGTTTTTTGAAACGGTCTGTGTAGGGCATCTGTTTGAGGCTGGTAATCCTCTTTGTGAGGTATTTCTGTGGCTTTTCCAGTTGTTGTAGATGTCTTGTGAGGTACATACCAAAAGGGGCGTTGTACTCTATAATGGGTCTAATGAGTGACGAATAGAGGGGAACAATGACCTCTTTTTTCCTGAATGAGAAACCTTTTGTTATGAGGTGTGCCATGTAGAAGGATTTTCTGACTACTGTGGTGATGTGATTATCAAAGTAGAGACTACTGTCCACCTATGTCCCAAGGTCTCTTATCATACTTTCGGTGTTAAGTAGACTACCGCTTATGTGGAAGTTCATGGGTACAGAGTTTTTACCAAAGGGGATGACAATGCACTTTTTGGCATTGAGCTTAAGGCCATGGCTTTGACACCAGGCATCTGTCTCAGTGAGGCCCTTTTGTAGGATGTCCACATCATTAGGAGTTTCGATTATGGCTCCTAGTTTGCAGTCATCTGCGAACTTCATTAGCCAAAGACCTTCTGTGTTAGTCTGTACTTCAGAGAAGTAGATACCAAACAGGAGAGGACCCAGGACTGAACCCTGTGGTACTCCACTTTTTAGTAGTCTGAAGTCGGATTTGAAGTCTGCTACTTTCACAGTGTGGGTTCTGTCAGTGAGCTAGTTGACAACCCATCTTGTGACATAGAGATTTATACCTAGTTTAGTGAATTTATCTATAATTCCAGAGTGGGGGATGGTGTCAAAAGTCTTGGCGAGATCTAGATAGGCTGTGTGAACCACCTTACCCTCGTCTACGGCTTTGGTGACTGCTTCAAAGAAGTCTATCAGGTTTAGGAGACATGATCTTCCTTTTACAATCCCGAACTGGGTGGTGTCCAGAGTTTGGAGATTACCAATGTCTTTGTTTATAAGTTCCATGATAATACATTCCATGGCCTTGCAGACCAGGCTAGTCAGGCTAATGGGGCAGTAGTTCCTGGGGTCCGTCTTGGCTCCCCCTTTGCGGAGTGGGATAACCGTCGCTGTGCGCCATTCAATGGACACAAAGCCTGATGTGAGGCTATGATTGAACATGGTACTTAAGTGGGGTGACAGTTCATTCTGTAGCTCATGTAGAACGCAGCCTGGGATGTTGTCAGGTCCATGGATGCTGTGTTCTTGGCTTTAGAGAGTATGGTTTTTACCTGTGCAGCCATGATTACAGGAACTTTGCATTCTTCTGGTATAGAGATGGGCCCTTTAGGGGGTGAGACGGGGGTAAAGTTAGCACTGAACCTTTCTGTCAGGATGTTGGCAATATCAGTTGGTTCTGTATATTTAGTGCCATTGTGCTGTAACTCAGAGCAGATCTGAGTGTTGCCATTGAGATTCTTGACATAGCTATAGAATGCTTTGTGGTTGTCTTTGGAATCAGTGGTGATTTTGTTTTCATAACTAGCTTTGGAGGATTTTATGACAGATCTCAGCTTCTTACTGAGGCTGACCAGGGAGTTCCTCCAATCATTGGATTTTACTCTTTTTTGCAACAGTTTATTTCTTCTGTTGTAGAGTTTGTTTATGGCATGGGACCACCAGATTGGCTTCCTTTTTTGGAGGATAGTGTCTTGGTTCTGTTAGGGATAGCACTTGTATAAGTGCTTATAAAGTGCAGTTGTGTAGGATTCAACAGTCATACTTCTATTGTCTGTCTGCATGGGTGTCGTGAAGTTTGCCACTTCTGTCTTGAGAAGTGTGAAGTTGGCTTTGGAGAAATTTTTTACGGTGGTTTCTCTAATGGGGGCGACATGTGGATGTAAAGGGGGATTAGCTTGTGGTCAGATCTGACCAACGAGGAATTGACCTCTGGTGTGGAACACTGGTCACCCATGTTGGTAATGACCAGGTCTAGGATATTGCTGCCCCTGGTGGGGGTGTGGATAAGTTGATCCAAGGCAGTGGAATTTATGAATTCCAGAAAACGTTGAGCATTAGAGTTTATACATGAGTAGTTTTCCCAGTTAATGGTGGTGTAGTTGAAATCACCCATTATTAGGGTGTTGGGTTGTACCCTAATATTTTCCAGTGTATCAAGAAATGAAGAGTGGTAATCATGGGACATGGTGGGGGATCTGTAGCAAGCTACAATTTGGACTTGCAGTCTTGCCCAGAGTTAGTTGCACTTGGATAATCTCGGATGCATTATGCTGAGGAACTAGCCTGGAGGTGTGGATATCCTTAATGAATATGGACAAGTCTCCACCTTTAGTGTTTCGTTCCAGGTTAGGTGGCCAAAAGGTGTGGTATGAATTATAGCCTGGTAATGCAGGGGTGGTCTCTGGAGCCTTGAACCAGGTCTCTGTCACTGCACAGATGTTGATGTTCTCCATTTTAAGGAGTGCCTTGAGTGAGTGCATTTTGAGGTTTAGACTTCTAGCATTGAGAAGCATTACCTCAGATTTTGCTTGCTTGTATCTGTTATGGTGGTGAATTTGTCATTTGAACCTTGCCTAAAAAGGCACTATAGGGGTGGCAAGAGCCTTAGCCAGTATCCGGAATCCCAAGGGCGACAGGTGCAGGCCATCTCTGGCAAAGCATCGTTGTCTGTCAGTCATGTCATCCCAGGCAGCCAGATACTGAATTCCCTTAGAATGACACCAGAAGATTAGCCAATTGTTGAAGTCAATCATTCTGTCCTTGTACTGCGGTATAATTCTGGGTGATGTCAGGATGCTACTCAGGGCTAGGGTCATACCTGCCTGGGCTACAAGATCAGAGAGCTCATCCATGTCTCTTTTTCATGTAGTCCAGGGAGGTACATCTCAGGTCATTCACACCAACATGGACATTGACAGAGTCATATTTATACTTGTTGCGGAGTGTACTGAGTGCATGCATTATGTGGTGGATCCTGGAACCCAACAGGCAGCTGACAGTTTAGCCTTGTGAGTGGAACATCAGTGTGCCTGACTATAGAGTCACCTATGACTAGAGTGTTGGGTACGTTATTATGCCTTATGGGCTGTGGTTGAGTGGCACACTGAGTTTGTTGGCTATGTGTCATTTGGGTTGTGTTGTGGGGTGGAGGTTGCTTGCGTTTCTGCTTTGGTGATCTCTGTTGCTGGAGCAGATTTTTATTGAGAGCCTCCATGAATGTAGGTGTGTATTTTGTGTTTCTATGTGTTTGCTTTGGTGGTGTAGATTTTTTGGGACTATGTGATAAGTGTGGTGTGGTGCAAGTGTTTACTTTCTTCTCTTGACTGTCTAATTCAGTCTTGGGTGAAGACAGCTTTGCTTCCAGTTTGGCGATATAAGTACATCTCTCACAAGTTGTAGTGTTGGGTGGTGAGAGGAGAGGGTTGTCTGTGTACATAGCCAAGATCTTCAGGAAAGAAACATATTCTAACTCATTCTTGCAGTTCACCAGCTGTCACCCCTTTGCACAAAAAAAATCTTTTGTCTAAGGCCAGCTGGTTAGAGCTGCAAGAATGATTTCCAGGAATGAGGATTTTATTGATGAATGTAATTTCCTGAAGGGTATGTTCTTGAGGAGGGGGTACCCGTCTAACCTAGTTCAAGATTTAATACAAGAAGTACAGATGAAAAGGGATAGGGGTGTTTACCCACCAATTTTAAACAAACAAGTTTGTGGACATGAACCAGGTGTCGAGATAATTAAAAGACAGGAGTTGAGTATTTGTAGTTTCATATTCACATACAGCCTGGATGCAGAGAACATCATATCTGTCATCCGCAAAAATTAGGATTTGATAGTGAGGGATAGCTACCTAAGGGAGAAACTTCCTGAGACACCTAGAATTGTCTACAGATGAGGCAATAATCTCAAACAAATCTTGGAGAGTCGAACCAAGATTACAACCATGAGGTGTGGTATGTTTAAATGTAATATGTGTAGGTATTGCAAATATATGGCAGTTGGACAGTCCTTTTTAATAAGAGATCAGAAGTATAAAATCAGAGGCAAATTTGACTGCCAGAGTAAACAAGTTGTTTATATGGCAACGTGCACACGCTGCCCGGCATTTTACATCGGGAAGACTGATAGGAAACTGCAGGAGCATGTGTACGAGCATATTTACAGCATGGGTCGAAATAAGATCGAAAATGCCCTAGCAAGACACAGTATGGAGCATCCAGGTCATGACTTTCTATTCAGAGTTATTGACCAATTTTTGAATGATGGGAGAGGGGGACCAGACTCACTTAGTTTAGAAAGAAATTAACTGCTATAGCAGTTGAGATTAGATTCTTGCCATTACCCTGGAATTAATGAAATTAGTTCCATCATGTGCATTTTAAAACTGAAAAGTTTGAGTAGATAAACAATGGGTACTACTGTTAGTAACTGTGTGGGGCTGTTATAGTGGTACTGTCTTTGGTATTATTTAAAAGGTATTGAATCACACTAACAATTTGATTTTTAGACTTGGTTAAAATGTGTGTATCTGTAAACACTTATGATGTCATATTTTAGTGCAATAGTAACATGGTTGCTAGTTTGTTTGAAAAACAGTATTTGTTTTAAGTATTCTATTGGTATTTTAAATATGCATTGTTTATTTCTGTATTTTTGAACCGCAGTGCATTGCATTCAGTGAATCTTTCACTTGCATACATTTATATGCATACATTGACACATTTTTATCAAACTGGATATTTTGTTTTGTGTTACAAAATTAGCTTTTGTGCTTCAGAAGGAAGGGTTCCTTTTAGGAGTGTTAGCTGCCACACCCAACAACCTTTGATTGTAGACCATGTGGTGTGACAAGTGGGTTATTTAAACTCTTGCTTCTAAGGAAGTGTGTATCTGATGAAGTTAAACTATTGTGGATTAACGAAAAGTGTCTTATTTTTGAGCTTAATAAATACTGCTTTTGTGGATCTAGTTGGACTCAACTGGTGTGTGATACAGGTCTACTCATGATTCTTTGGTATGGATTTACATGAGGCAATTGCTGCATTTCCCCAAGATGCCCAGATTCATCAGGTAGACAGGAGAAAACACTGGGAGCTGGCCCTTAGACATGCCTGGATAGGTGCTTATTTATTAAGTACTAAAAACTGTTTTCCTCTAGACAAGTGAGGAAAGTTGAGTGCTGTAGTAATTTGTAGCTTATTTAGTGCTTACAATGAGTTCTGAACAAATGCTGAGCTCAAAAAAAAAAAAAACAGATCTGAGTGTTAAAACTAAGAAACTGTCTAGTTCTAAGGGAAAATTTGAAGAGCAGACTTATGGCGCCGGGAATAGTTTAACTCTAGCTAAGTGGCGATGCATAAAGTGTATTTTTTTTTTAATATAACAGTAGCAAATAAGCAAACTGATTTAAACAAATTAACCAGTTAACCAATAAAAAGCTAAAAACTGAGCCCCGTTCCAGCAGTCTTCGATCAGACAAGTTCTAACTGCACACTCCTGCCACTAGGGTGCAGGGGAACCTTCTCCAAAAAAGATGGCCTGGATTAGTGCTCAAGTTATATTTGATTGTGCTGTAGTAACATAATATAGCACTGTGATCTGTACAGTATGCTTATGTACATTTCTGTAATTATAAATAAGTAAAAATAAGTAACATTAAGCAACAATTACAAGAAAGCACTCCAAATTAATGTTTTACCAATTCTCTTGTCACACTCTGGCTATGTATCATACATGCAGTGTTTGTCAGATACCTTAATGTGTCAGTATTGCTTTTATTTCTTTGTATTCCTAAGTGCATTAATTATTCTTTTTGTCATTGTGACTAAGGATATGACTGAAAGGGTCCGTAAACCAGTTCAGTTACCTGATTTAAGAAAGTATAAATAAATAATTAACTAGATGGATAGATAAAGATAAAGCTGAGTGCTGGTGCTAAGGTTTACAGCATGTTGCAGAGCCAAGTACTTCCATGTCTACCCTTACCTTGATGACTGCCTAAATAAGGCCTAGCTCAGGAAGATGTAGAAGGGGACACTGCAGTTCACAGTATACTGCTAAGCCTGATTTCATCCAAGAAAACCATATTCCTTGGCATACTTCAGAGCATTACCAGCCAGAGGGGCTTCCTTCCTCATGACAAGATGAAGTCCCTGATAGTGTACTTTCAAGTGTCCCAGAAGTTCATTACAGGAGTAGAGTTCCTTCAGGCACTGGAGTATGTCACATCCATAACCCTTAATGGTACCCCTAGTAAGATTGATGAGATTCAGTGATCTCTTGCTAAATGCCTGGAAGGCAATACAGTGGGTCACTGGAGAATGTGATCTCTGTGTTGTCTTTCATCATGCAAGAGCTTGACAGGTGAGGACAGGCAGTAAAGAGTGACTGTGGGGTTCAAGTCAAACAGGGCCCAACATGTAGACTCTAATCACAAATGTCCAACACAGCCTGGGAGGTTCACTGTGGGGAGGGGGTCTGAAAATTCTAGTATACATCCAAGAATGATTCAGTCCCTCAAGGCTTTTAAGCCCAGAGTCTTGCATCTGATAATGGACAACACAGCAGTAATGTGGTACATCAGCAAGCAGTGAGGAGCTCACTCTTACCCCCCCACCACCACCTTTGTGCAAGTTAAGAATGACATCTTGGGATTTATTCCTACAATCATACTTATATTTAAGGGTAGCTTGCATTTTGTCACGGCTGAACTCCTTGGTGGATCACCTAACGAACTGGAGACAGATTCCACAAGTGAATTCTTGTTTGGAATTCTTTAAAACATTTTTATTAAATCACAATTCATAGGTATGGACAGGGATGTGTTTTGACAACTGACCTACAGGTGGGATGTGCCAGAAATAGGTCTTTCTGTTTGCCTGAGTCACATAACTGCTGAGAATGCACTGCTGTAAAGTACTACTTACAGCTGGACCTTCTTCAGCTGGATAGGTCTTAATGTATTGTTTCTCTCCAATTGTTCTGATCATAAAGGTGATTTAGAAGGATTTTTTGGTCTTCCCACAGTGGAAATTGAATTAATAATAAAGAAGTCATTACACTTTTTTGAAGGTGTTGCCCATCAAAAGTTCTTTGAGAGGAGGGTTTGCCTTCAAAATGTGAATGGATTTTAGGGGCAACTTAACATTTATATGCAAGTGCCCTGATTTTCTTTGTTGTGTTGGTTGGAATACTCTTGTTAGTATCGTGCCTCGTTTGCATTAGTTGTAGCATGGATTAGCTGCTTCTTGATGATAAATGAGTTCACTTATATGTAGCAGGCATAGTCCAACACAACTAGTACAGTATATCACATATTTTTGGAAATTATAGATGTAGTTGGCATTATATAATTGATAAGGTGAAACACTTCTGTTCGATGTTTTTACTTCCCTTAATTAAGAATTTTACTTTGAAAAAGTCTGTAACATATTAGTGTACTCTTGGCCAAATGCACATTATAGATTCTATGATGTGACATGCAAAAGGGCTGTTGCGGGAGATTTTGGATCAGATTGTAGATTTGCATGACCCAACAAGGGTTTCTTCCATGAGAAAAATAAAATTGGTCATTAAGAATGCTAAAAGAATGTCACAGAATTCAGATGATGATTTTCCTTGATTACTTTGGCAGTATTAACTTGTGAGATATCTTGCTAAGGATAGCCGTGTGGCCGGCCAGCATACTATAGCCTGGGCTCCCTCTGCCTGCACTGTACGTCTGACCTCAGTCCAGCTGAGCTAATGAAGCATATGGGGATGTACAGACCTGTCTTACCTCAACTTTCTTGCTGCCAGCCAAGTACTGAACTATTGCATCAGCTTTGTTCCATCAGCCGTATAATATCTTCCTCTTCCGTAGCTGTTTGGTAGATAAGTATCCTCACTGGGGACCCTACTCTTTCCTGTTTTTTTTTTTTTTTTTTTTTTGTGCTTCATAGGTTTTGTACATGTCATTGAAGAGAGGGAAATGTGCTTGTGGGAAGCAGATGCCTCACAGAAATCACTGTACTAAGTGTTTGCTTTGTCTGGGTGCTAAGCACAGTTGTAAGTGTTGCTCTGTCCATCAAGCATTCATGCCTAAAACTTTTCATAGTCATCTTTGAAAATTTATCTGGAGAATCAGAAACTCCGGGCTTGTCTGGTGTCTCAATCCTCAACTACTGATGTCCCTTCAATTCTGAAGAAGAAGTCAAAGAAACTCTGGTTAGAGACTTCTGCTCTGAGTCAGACTCAGATGTCACTGTTATCTTTCTTGTACGGCCTAGCTGTTGCTTCCTCCCTCTGTTGTGACACCGTTGAAGGCTGATAAGGTACAGCCATGTCACAAGTCAAACCAGTCATTCACTCCAGCCAGGAAGAGGAAACTAATGCTTAGTTGGGAGGGAACAGATAGGATACCTCAAATCTTAGGGAAGTTTAGGCCCTCTTCATTTGGTGTGGGCAGACTTCACATGAAAGAAAAATTAGAAGACCAAAGATACGGTTTCCCCTTGGTCTGCAGAGGTCCTCAGCAGGAATAGCAGGATTTTACCCAGAGGCTTTTCAAGCTTATTGTCTTTAAAGTTGCCTTTTTTCTTTCCTGATCCTGCTGTGTCTCTGCTTCCTTCTCCTCTCTTCAAATGGCAAATGGAGGAATTGGTTTAAGAAGAAGAAGAGTAGTTTGATTCTGATGGAGATGATTCCTAGGCTTATTCTTCCCAAATTCTTTCTCCTGTGACTTATGCTTTGGATGATCAAGATGATTTGTCCCCAGATTCTCCTTTCCTTTTGGGGACACCTTTGTCAAGATTTTCATTGGCAAGGTTCTCAGTTGTCCGATATACAGAGTAGTTGTTATGCTCTGTTGGAAATGGTTGTGCCCAAGCCTTTGGCCATTGGTCCCCTTTTAAAGCTTTGTTGGATACTTTTTCTACCACTTGCCATAATTCAGAATTTCTGCTACTTGTTCCCAAGAAACCTGTTGAGTTCCACAAGGTGCTGGATTCAGTTAAGTTATGCAACAGCCGTACTTCTGAACCATCTGTGATTACTCTTTCCACTGAAAAGCCTTCTAAGCTGTTGTCTTAGGATGTTTTGCCTACAGATAGACAGAAGAACCATTGATAGATATGGCAAGAAAGTTTATACTTTTGCCACATTAGCTTTTAGAACTATTAATTACCAGACCTGTATATTAATGTACCTTTTGTATGTTTTGGGTAACCTGGGTAATGTGCTATCTGGTTTTGATGACTCAGAAGCCAAGTCTGCTGCATTATCTATCCTTTACTCTGCTTATCAAGTTGCTAGGCATTCTGTTTAATGCAGTTATGATGCTGCTGCCTCTGGTTCAGTTCTTTGTAGGTTTTCCTGGCTTAGACTCAAGTCTTTACTGAAGGATATCAATGCTAAGCTACTTGACTCATCTTTGGATAAGGCAGCATTTTTTTTGGTTCTGCAGCTTCAAAGCTTTTCAGTACCTTGTAAGAGAAGGGAAAACACACCTTAAACAAACCTTTTTCTTTTTTTATCCTGTTCCCAAGGCCTTCTAAGGGTGGTCCTTTTTTCATAAAGGCCAAAGGTCTTCTCAAAAGGCTGGGAAGCCTTCCATTCTATTGTTGCATAACAAGGCAAAACAGAGTTCCAGGGATTCAGAACTTTCCTTTCCAGGTAAATCACCTTCCTTATGACTGTCTTCCTCCTTTTCCCAGGTCACCCTTTATCTTAGAAAACTGTCCCTTTTTCTGCCAATCTGGCAATCAGTATATTAAGACAAATGGTCTCTACCCATCATGGGGGTGGGATTACAAAATTTCTTGGAATGCTTTCCCTCACCCTCATTGTTTCCTAAACACCCCTCCCCCCCAAAAAAAAGCCAGGTTCATCTTATTCTTTCTTTTCTTTTTTTATTTGATACCTGTTTAGTCAGGGCACAGTAGAATTTGTGCCTCCATATTTAAAAAAAAAAAAGTAAAAAAAAGTGAGGCAGCAGATGGAGGACTATTTTTGGATCGATCTTCAACACTTTTTTTTTTAAACAAGAAATATTTTTATTGAATTATCACTTATTACATAAGCATTCATACATTTATATAAATGAAAATGAACTATATTGGCATATTTTCAGTTGCAAACATACATCACATATAATCTTCTGTACCGTCATTGTCAATCAAACAAATAGCTTATTCAATTCCTGCCTTCCCTTAAACCTTGTTCCTCCTCCAAAACATTGTTCTGTGTGTATTGTTCCCACAATTCCCACTTTTTTTCTATGTAATTTGTCCCAAAGTTTTTCTAAAGATTCCAGTTCCAGTTCTTTTATCTATGTTACTTTATTCACTACTTCTAGTACAGTTGGTTTAGACTTTGATTTCATTTTCTTGTAATTACTTTTTGGCAACCACTAGAATTTAACTCAGCAAGGCCTTATTATGTTTAGGCCATTCTGATTCTGTGTCACAGTTCAAAAAAATAATTTTCTTAGTTGTACCAGTTTGCTCACCTAATATTTCTGACAGTGTAATCTGCAGAATATTTTTAAAGTCTGCCAACTCATTACACTCCCCAAAGTATATATTCCCGATTACCTCTTTCTTCTGTGTCACACCTTCAACATTTGTAGCCTTCCTGAGGAAAAAAAACTTTGGAGTTTGCTTGGGGTATAAAAATACATATGCAAACACTTCCAAGCAGAAATCCTAAATCTTACAAACTTTGTTGCATGTTTAGGAAGCGTACATATATCTTCCCATTGTTTGTGACTTGCTTATCCAATCTCTCTTCCCAGTCCTTTCAAACTTCCTCTAATTGACTCCTATAGTTCTTCTGCAATATTTTATATTCCCTACTAATCATCTCTTTTTTAACAGCTTCTGCTCTAGGTTCTACTGAAAACTCTACTATTTTATTTTATTTATTTATTTTACATTTGTTGACCGGGCTAGTCTAGCTGGATACATTTCCATTTTCAGTAGAGGCCCGGGGAGAAAAGCTCCACATAAAATTGAACACAAAATGTTACAATAGACAAGCAAATGGACAAAATCATCATAGATGAATAGACAAATAAAAATATAGTAGCAATAACAGATATATACAAAGAGAGGATCATATTTATAAAAATAACATTAAGTAGTTGAAATAACATCAAGAACAAGGCACAAAACAGAGAGCAAAATTGATTAATAATGTTATAAAGAACTAATCTTAGTAACAGAAGGAGAAAGAGAAGCAATAAAATAGGAGAGGAGGAAGGGAAGCAATATAAGAAAAGAGAAGGGAAAGTAGTGACAGATTAGCTTAGAGGTAAGATGAAACAGAATACTCTAAAAGGAGGTAGACTGAAGCAGAATACAGTAAGAGAGAGGGAAAGTAAAGCAGTAGGAAAGTGCAGAGGAGGTGAAGGATTAGTCAGGTTTTGAGCAGGAACAGAGCCAGTGGCTTTGGAAGTAATCTTTGATTTTGTGTTTAAAGAGAGGCAGAGATGTAGTAAGTGTTATGTCGCTAGGAAGCAGATTCCAGTTCCTTCCTACAGTATTATTAAAGAGAGAGTCACCAGCGGAATTATAAGTCTTTGTTATGGTAGCCATAAGTTTACTGGATGAGCGAAGGGAGTTTAGGTTGTTATAAGGGATTAAAAGTTTAGAAAGAATTGGGGTTTTGTTTGGTTGGTATAAGATTTTATGGGCAATAGTGAGTTGAGGGATTAACAGAAGGTTTTGTAGTTCAAGCCAGCCTAGAAGTTTCAGGTTAATACAGTGATGAGTTCTAAAGGGGTTACTAGTGGCAAAGCGGGCAATGTTGTTGTACTAGTGCTGGTCTTTCACTTAGGATTGGGAGGGTGGCCTAATGGTTAAGGTGTTTGCCTTACAAACACAAGGTATAGGGTTTAAATCTCGCAGGGGATAACTGGCTAGGCTTAAAATGGCTCACAAGGGCAATTAGCCTAGTACTAACCTATGAACCTATGAACCTATAAACAAAGCTAGATTCAGCAGATCTGAATCTAGTCTATGCTACAGCAAACAAGGCATACCAATTTCAGAAAGAAACAGTTCAAATAAGCAGGCACAATAAGTCTTTAACCAGAAACTCCCAGCTCAGAAGGGAAGAATCTACCCTCTCCTCCCACAAGAGTGCAGACCACACCTTCTTAATATAAAATAACTGGCCTGAAGCCCAAGTGCTTAAACCAGAACAAATACACGTTTAGAATAACAGACAGTAAGCCTTCAATCAGCAACTCCCAACTTAGATGGATGTAAGCTACCTGTCCTGCCACAACAGTGCAGACCATAAACCTTCTTAATGTAAAACAACTGGTCTGAAGCCCAAGTGCTTAAACCAAAGAGTTAGAATTACAGTTACAATTTAATCAGGTTACTACCAAGCAGTAATAAATGCAGCAGAATAAATACAACTGAGTATTTTTAAGAAGAGGCAAAAGCAACATAAAGTAATAGAGTAGGAAAAAACACAAATACAGTAAAAACAGATGAATAAAGTGCACATTTATTTGTTTTTTTTGTTTTTTTTAAGCAAAGTGAAAGGAGAGAGGAGGTGCAGAAGATAATTCAAGAATAAGAAACTAAGTGGGTTGGCCTTCTCATATGTTCTCTCTTTATTAAGTAGAGTAAACACTAGGCTGGGAGGGGTGTCCCAGATCAAATTTACAGTAGGGGTGGGCAACTGCAAAGCCACCAACTATAACAAGACCACAAAAATAGGGTGGAAGGCAGGGAAAAACAGTTTCAAGACAGATGAGAAACAGAAAACAATGCCAGAAAATATATAAAATAATTCAGTTGGGCAAAAAAATAATTCATATTGTTCTAAAGGACTTGATGGACAGTCTAGAAGAACAGAATGCTTAACTCATTATACACTGGCAGAATAGATGAAAAAATAAGAAAGAATCTAATTAATACTAACCCAAAAGTAAGTAGGATCTTTGGTATACCAAAGATCCACAAAAACTTAGAAGACCCCCCCCCTTTAAGGCCTATTGTTGCAAGTGCTAAAAATAATACTGAAGGGCTATCTGTTTTTGTGGACAAAATGTTACAAAAAGTGGTACCTAAAAACATTATATATATAAGAGATATCTTTGACCTTCTGAGTAAAATTTAGACTGTAGTTGTGAATGAAACTGATGTGTTAGTTACATTGGATATTAATTCCCTCTATACTAGGATTCCTAATATAGATGGTATGGAAGCAGTCAGAATTTAAATTTTAAGATCTAGAATGTTCTCTTCTGATACAGTAGGATTGCTTATGGAAATGATTGATCTGGTATTAAGTTACAGCTATTTGGAGTTATATGAGCAATTGTATGTTCAAATCAACAGAGTGGCTATGGGAGCAGCTTTAGCTCAGAATTATGCCAATGTATTTATGCAAGCTTGGGAGACAACTAACATCATCAATAGTGAATATAATGAATATATATTAAAGATGGTTCACTTTATTGATGATGTCTTTTTAATTTGGAGAGGGCCTAGTGATATCTTGAATGAATTCCTGAAATATATTAATAATGTATGTTCATATCTTAAATTTACTCATAATTATGACATGCACAGAATTAATTATTTAGATCTTACTATTTATAAGGAAGACAATAGGTTGATATCTAAGATTTATAAGAAAGATTTTCAGAACAATATGTACTTACATTATTCTAGTCTCCATCCCAAGAAAACAAAAGCTAACATTGTTAAGGGACAGTTAAAAAGGAAAAGTAATCTTACTAAAGATTATAATGTTTTTGTACAAGAAGCTGAACATTTCTGTAAAAGAATGGAATGTAGAGGGTATCCTAATAAGGATATGAATAAGTTGTTAGAGAAAGAAATAGATGAAAGACAAGTATCTAAATGTGATAGTACAAAAAGAAGAGAATATATGCATAAGACAGATCTAGCAGTGCAAAATAGTGTTGATTCTAAAGCTAGAAAAAGTAGTATTAGTAGAAATTGGGGTATTTTCAAAGCTAATAATGAAATTATTAAAAAGATAGGTACAGGGCCCAGGTTTGTACAAAAGAGAGCTAAAAAATATAAAGATTTCTTTCAGAGTAAACTAAATAGAAAAATACAAGTTGAAGGTAAAAAAGGAATGAATAAGTGTTTCAACTGTAATATGTGCAATTATTTGTATACCGAAATTGAAGTGGGAAACTATGTAGTCAGAATACCAGGAAGCTTTTCATGTAAGAGTAAAAATGTATTAATGTTCATGGATTGTCATGCTTTTTATGTGGGAAGAACTACCAGGGAGCTCAACAGAAGAATTTATGAGCATAAGTATGCTATTGCCAATGGAGATGAAAAGAATGCTATGTGTAAACACTATAAAGAAAGTAAATGGAAAGTTAACTTTAAATGTTTAGTACTAGAAGCATTGAGTAACACCAAAAATATTATTTTATTTGTATTAACATAGAGGAAGAACTGGGATGGCTAGAGTACTGTTGGTAAGTTAAACTAAATGCATGTTTTTCCCTGGTCTCAATAATAGAGAGGAATTTGTTATGTACTTAAAAATAAAAGGGTTAAAATACTGACTTTTTTAGAATTTTTGTAGAAGTTTTATTTCTCTTCAGTTTAGCCTATTTTATCATGTGACTAGGCTTCTTAACTTAGATTGGACGTTGTTGGATGATGTAGCCCAAGAATGGGTATTTAATGTATGTAATGAACAATGAATTTTAGTCTGAAGAAGTCTCTGAGAGTGAAGGGAGACGAAAGCACTAACTGAAGTCATTGTCTTGTTAATAAAGTACCGGTAATTCTACAGATACTGCAATTCATTTTTTATTCTGTTTTTTGACAGTTATTTGCTTTTGATGTGCTGCTTTTTGTTAATAATATAATCAATTAAATTATTAAGTATTGGTAATATGAGGGAGAATGAGGATTCAGTAGATGTAGGTAGTTTAGGAATATAACCAGTTAAATTAGTAAGTAGTGGTACATCAAGGGAGAATGATGATTAAGTAGGAGTATGTAGGTAAGTAATATAATCCATTAAATTAGTAATTAGAGGTATGATGAGGGAGAATGGCAATTATGCAATAGTAGGTAGTTAAGTAACATAAACAGTTAAATTAGAAAGTCATGATACAATGAGGGAGAATTACCACTAAATAGGGGTACTAATACAATCAGTTAAATTAGTAGGTAGTGGTACAATGAGTGAGATGGCAATTAAGTAGGAGTAGGTAGTTAAGTAATATAATCAGTTAAATTAGTAAGTCAAGACACAATGAGAGAGAATGAGAACTAAGTAGGAGTAGGTTGTTAAATAATATAAGCAGTTAAATTAGTAAGTGGTGGCACAATGAGGGAGAATGATGATTAATTGGGAGTAGGAAGTTAAGTGATATAACCAGTTAAATTAGTATGTAGTGGTATGTCAAGGAAAATGACCAGTAAGTAGGAGTATGTAGGTAGGTAATACAATCAGTTAAATTCGTACATTGTGGTATAATGAGGGAGAATGACAATTACACAGCAGTCGGTAGTTAAGTAATGTAAACAGTTAAATTAGTAAACTGTGATACAATGAGAGAGAATGGGGATTAAGTAAGAGTATGTTGTTAAATAATATAAGCAGTTAAATTAGTAAGTGATGGTATGATGAGGGAGATGATGATTATGTAGGAATAGGTAGTTAAGTAATATAATCAGCTAAATTAGTAAGTTGTGGTATGATGATGGACTATGTGTATTAAGTAGGATTGGGTAGTTAAGTGATGTAATCAGTTAAATTAGTAACTCATGATATGATGATGGATTATGAAGATTAAGTAGGAGTAGGTAGTTAAATAATATAATCAGTTAAATGAGTAAGTCAAAGTACAATGAGTCAGAATGAGGATTTAGTAGGAGTAGGTTGTTAAATAGTATAAACAGTTAAATTAGTAAGTGGTGGTATGATGCAGGAGAATGAGAATTAAATAGGAGCAGGTGGTTAAGTAATATAATAAATTACATTATTAAGTGTTGATATGATGAGGGAGAATGAGAATTAAGTAGGAGTTGGTAGTTAAGGAATATAACCACTTAACTTAGTAGGCAATGGTACATTGAGGGAGAATGAGGATTAAGTAGGACTATGTAGGTAAGAAATATGATCAGTTAAATTACTAAGTTGTGGTATGATGAGGGAGATAGCAATTAAGTAGGAGTAGGTAGTTAAGTAATATAATCAGTTAAATTAATAAGTTGTGGTATGATGAGGGAGATTAACAATTAAACAGGGGTAGGTAGTTAAGTAATATAAACAGTTAAATTAAAAAGTCATGGTACAGAGTAGACAGTTAAGTATTATAAACAGTTAAATTAAAAACTTGTGGTATGATGAGGGAGAATGAAGATTAAGTAGGACTAGGTAGTTAAGGGAAATAATCAGTTAAATTATCAAGTGGGGTATGACGAGGGAGAATGAGGATTAAGAAGGAGTAGGTAGTTAAGGAATATAATCAGTTAGATTAGTAAGTTATGGTACGAGGGAGAATGAGGATCAAGTAGGAGCAGGTAGTTTGGTAATATAATCAGTTAAATTAGTAAGTTGTAATACAATGAGGGAGAATAAAGATTAAGTAGGAGTATTTAGGTAAGTAATATGATCAGTTAAATTACTAAGTTGTGGTACGATGAGGGAGATAGCAATTAAGTAGGAGTAGGTAGTTAGGTAATATAATCAGTTAAATTAGTAAGTCATGATATGATGAGGGAGAATAAGGATTACGTAGAAGTCGGCAGTTAAATGAAATAATCAGTTAAATTAGTAAGTCATGGTATGATGAGGGAGTATGAGGATTAAGTAGGAGTAGGTAGTTTAGTAATATAACCAGTTAAATTAGTAACGGGTGGCATGATAAGGGAGAATGAGGATTTAGTACAATGAGGTAAAGTAATATAATAAATTAAATTATTAAGTGTTGGTACGATGGAGAATGAGGATTAAATAGGAGTAGGTAGTTAAGTAATATAACCAGTCATATTAGTACATCATGATATGATGAAGGAGAATGAGGATTAAGTAAGAGTAGATAGTTAAGGGATATAATCAGTTAAATTAGTAAGTTGCTGTATGATGAGGGAGATTAAGGATTAAGTAGGAGTAGGTAATTAAGCAATATAATCAGTTAAATTGGTAAGTTGTGATGCAACAAGGGACAATAAGAATTAAGTAGGAATAGGCAGTTAAATAATATAACCAGTTAAATTATTAAGTAGTGGTATGATGGAGAATGTGATTAAGTAGGAGCAGATAGTTTAGTAACATAATCAATTAAATTATTAAGTGTTGGCATGATGAGGGAGAATGAAGATTAAGTAGAAGAAGGTAGTTAAGGGATATATGTAGTTAAATTAGTACTGGTAGTAAAATGAGGTAGATTGAGGATTAACTAGGAATAGGTAGTTAAGGAATATAATCAGCTAAATTAGTAAGTGGCAGCACAATGAGGGAGAATGAAAATTACCTAGGAGTAGATAGATAAATAATATCAGTTAAATTAGTAAGTTGTGGTACAATGAGGGAGAATAAGGATTAAGTAGGAGTAGGTAATTAAGTGGTAGTTAAGTAATACAATCAGTTAATTTAATAAGGTGTGGTACAATGAGGGAGAATGAGCATTAAGTAGGAGCAAGTAGTTAAGTAATATAGTCAGTTAAATTTGCAAGTGGTGGTACAATGAGGGAGAATGTGGAATAAATAGGGTTAGGTAGTTAAGTAATTTAATCAGTTAAATTAGTAAATGGTGGTACAATGAGGGTGAATGAGAATTAAGTCAGATTTGGTAGTTAAATAGTATAATCAGTTCAATTAGTAAGTCATTGTATGATGAGGGAGAATGAAGATTAAGTAGGAGTTATTAGTTAAATAATATAACCAGTAAAATTAGTAAATTGTGGTACAATGACAGAGAATGAGGGTTAAGTAAGAGCGGGTAGTTAAGAGATATAGCCACTTAAATTAGTAAGTCATGTTACAATGAGGGAGAATGAAGATAATGCAGGAGTAGGTAGTTAAGTAATATAATCAGTTAAATTAGTAACTGGTGGTATGATGATGGAGAATGAGGATTAAAAAGGAATAGGTAGTTAAGTAATATAATCAGTTAATTAGTAAGTCATGGTACAATAAGGGAGAATGAGGATTAAGTAAGAATAGATAGTTAAATAATATAACCAGTGAAATTAGTAAGTGGTGGGGCAATGAAGAAAAATGAGGATTAAGTAGGACCAGGTAGTTAAGTAATATAATCAATTAAATTATTAAGTATTGGTATGATGGCAGAGAATGAAGATTAAGTAGTAGTAGGTAGTTAAGGAATATAACCAGTTAAATTAGTAAGTAGTGGTACATCGAGGGAGAATGAAAATTAAGTAGGGGTAGGCAGGTAAGTAATATAATCCATTAAATTAGTAAGTAGTGGTATGATGAATGAGAATGACAATTACACAGGAGTAGGTAAAGTAATGTAAACAGTTAAATTGAAAGTCATGGTACAATGAGGAAGAATGACCATTAAGTAGGAGCAGGTAGTTCAGAAATATAAGCAGTCAAATTGGTAAGTGGTGGTATGAAGAGGGAGAATGATGATTAAGTAGGAGTAAATAGTTAAGGAATATAATCAGATTAGTAAGCAGTGGTACAATTAGGGAGAATAAGGATTACCAAGGAGTACGTAGTTAACTAATATAATCAGTTAAATGAGTAAATTGTGGTACAATTACAGGGCATGAGGATTAAGTAGGAGTAGGTAGTTAAGTAATTTAATCAGTTAAATTAGTACATTGTGGTACAACCAGAGATAATGAGGATTAAGTAGGAGCATGTAGTTTGGTAAAATTATCAATTAAGTTAGAAAGGCATGGTACAATGAGGGAAAATGAGGACTAAGTAAGAGTTTGTAGGTAAGTAATACAATCTGTTAAATTAGTACATGGTGGTATGATGAGAGAGAATTAGGATTAAGTAGGAGTTGGCAGTTAAGTAAAATAATCAGTTAAATTAGTAAGTCATGGTATGATGAGGGAGTATGAGGATTAAGTAGGAGCAGGTAGTTAAGTAATATAACCAGTTAAATTAGTAAGTTTTTGATATGATGAAGGGGAATGAGGATTAAGTAGGAGTAGGTAATTAAGGAATATAACCAGTTAAATTAGTAAGTAGTGGTATGTCAAGGGAGAATGAGGATTAAGTAGGAGTGTGTAGGTAAGTAATATAATCAATTAAATTATTAAGTAGTGGCATGATGAGGGTGAATGACTATTACGTAGGAGTAGATAGTTAAGTAATATAATCAGTTAACTTAGTAAGTAGTGGTACATTGAGGGAGAGTGAACATTAAGTAGGAGCAGGTAGTTAAGGGATACAATAAGTTAAATTAGTAGTTGTGGTGCTATGAGGGAGAATGAGGATTATGTAGGTATATATAATTAATGAATATAATCAGTTATATTAGTAAGTTGTGGTATGATGAGGGAGAATAAGGATATAATATGAGTAGGTAGTTAAGTAATACAATAGTGTAATTAGTATGCTGTGGTATGATGATTGAGAATGTGGATTAAGTAGAAGTAGGTAGTTAAGTAACATAGTTAAATTAGTAAGTGGTGGTACATTGAGGGAGAATGAGTATTAAGTAGGGAGTAAGGAGTTAAGTAATGTAATCAGTTAAATTAGTAAGTAGTGGTACAACGAGTGAGAATGAGGATTAAGGGGGAGTAGGTAGTTAAGTAGTATAATCAGTTAAATTAGTAAGTCTTGGTATGATGAGGGAGTATGAGGATTAATTGGAGTAGGGACTTAAGTAATATAACAAGTTAAATTAGTAAGTGGTGGTATGATGAGGGAGAATGAGGGTTAAGTAGGACCAGGCAGTTAAGTAATGGAATCAATTAAATTAGTAAGTGTTGGTACAGTGAATGAAACTGAGGATTATGTAGTAGTTAATTTAGTAAGTTGTGGTACAATGAGGGAGAGTGAGGATTATGTAGGAGTAAGTAGTTAAGTTATATAATTAGATATATTTACAAGTAGTGGTACAATGAGGGAGAATGTGAATTAAGTAGGAGTAGGTAGTTAAGGGATATAACCAGTTAAATTAGCAGTTAGTGGTACAATGAGGGAGAATGGGGATTAATTAGGAGTAGGTAGTTAAGGGATATAATCAGTTAAATTTGTAGATGTGGTACAATGAGGAAGAATGAAGATTAAGTGGGAGTAGATAGTTAAATTCGTAAGTCATGGTATGACTTGTGAGAATGAGGATTAAGTAGGAGTAGGTAGTTAAGGGATATAACCAATTAAGTTAGTAAATAGTGGTACAATGAGGAAGAATGAGGATTATATATGAGTAGGTAGTTAAGTAATATAATCAGTTAAATCTGCAAGCAGTGATATGATGAGGAAGAATGTAGGGAGTTAAGTGATATAACCAGTTAAATTAGTAAGTCTTTGTACAGTGAGGGAGAATGAGGATTAAGTAGGAGTATGTGGTTAAGTTATATAATCAGTTAAATTAATAAGTGGCGGTATGATGAGGGAAAATGATGATTAAGTAGGAGTAGGTAGTTAAGAAATATAATCAGTTACATGTTTATAGTAGTAGTTAGAAGGGAAAGTGTAATAATCAGCATATGGTGATTTAGTATAGAGCAGCTACCACTTTGTCAGCAGTATTGCAAGTTATAGTTTCTTCAAGATCAGAAATAATCCAGGTGTAGAGTATCAGCAGAAGCAAGTGCAGTGCAGATGCTCTTTTAGCAGACTTTTAAAGCATTTGTTATTTTCTGTAAGCTTTAACTCTAATGAGGTGGAGTTGGAGTTTCACACCTTTGAGACACAGTGAGAATAGAGTGAGTTTCCAGCAGAGTTTTTTGAGTTGTTTATCCCTAGGAGAGATTTGTTATTGGAGTGTACTGTTCTGTTGTTGTTGTATAGCAGTAATATGCTTAATATGCTTTTTAGAGAGGAGCAACTATCTGGCTTGTACATAAGTTTGTGGTCTGTGGTGAGTTGCTAGTAGGTTAGCAAATTTAGGAGTTCTAGCCAATTTGTGTCCTTTATGGCTATGCAGTGCTGGGTTTTATGAGATGACTATATGGTGAATCCTGCTATTTTATTATATCATGCATCAAGTTTAGACTTCAAGGTATTGTTGAGATTAGTGAAGATTGGTGAGCATACGAGATGGGAGTAAGTAGGTTACTGCTCTGGATTTTCACCTGGATACTGCAAAATATTGATATACTGCACATAGGAAGCCTAGTTTTGTGTGTGTGTATTTTTGAGAGTTTGGAGAACATGTTGGTGTATTTGAGTTTGTCATCTATGAGTACTCCAAGCAATTTGCCTTCTCTCATGGTTTCAATTTTTGTATTGTCAGATGAGACAATATGGACATTGTGTTTTTGAGTATTAAATTGTTTAGGTATAAAGAGCATTAGTTTAGTGTTTTATGCATGTAGGAGTAGGTCTGTAATGCCTACCCAAGGTTCAACATATGAGAAAGACTCATGGGTAATTTCAGGAGGATCTGTAGTGTTGGGGCTGAGCAGATGAGGGTTGCATCATCTGCGTACTGAACTATATTTGCCTTTTTGTGGTGGTATGGAGTTTATTTACAAATATATTAAATAGAAGTGGACCCAGTATTGCTCCTTCTGGGACTCCAGCTATGACTTGAGGGAGAAAGTAGAATGCTGCTTATTTCCATTTTTATTGATTGTTGTCTATTTGTGAAATAGCTATGAAACTAGGTGAGCCATGATTTATTTAGACCCAGGGAGGGGAGTTCACTGGGAGGGTGTTGATGGGACACTGTGTCAAAGGCCTTTGACAGATCCAAGAAGAGTGCTGATACTAGGTTACCATTGTTTCTGTTGTACCTGATAGCGTTGCTAAAGCTAATAAGAGCAGTAACTGTGCTATGACTACAGCGGAAGCTATGGTAGGTTGTGGAGAGAAGATTATTTTTGGTAAGATATTTGAGGAGCTGGGAGTGGATGCATTTTTCTAATATTTTGGCTCCTGGTGGTAGTATAACTATGGGTCTATAACTGGACAGGTTATTTGAATGGCCACCTTTGTGGAGGAGAATTATGAAAGATTTCTTCAAAATGGCTGGGCCATGGATTTCTGTTATGGATCAGTTAATTAGTATCGAAACAGGGAAGGCTAGAGCTTCAAAAGCGAGTTTTAAATACTCTGTTGCTAGGTTGTCTGCTGCTAAGGTTGCTGGTTTGAGTTTTTGTAGGTTTTTTTTATGGTGCTAGTTAGGACTGGTTGGAAAGAGAAGGATATAGTATTGTTATTAGATGTGGTTGGGGTACTGGGGATGGCGGGAGAGCTTTCCTTAGTAAGAGAGTCTATTGAGTTTATAAAGTGGGAGTAGAACTGAGTGGCTGTGTTGTCTGAATTTTTATTAATTGTTGGTGTGGGAGTAGTTGTTTGGCCCGGGGTGTAGCAATTTGTTTATGAAGAACCAAAACAGCTTGGGATTGTTTTGCTGTGTTGACTGAAAGCTGGTGAGATAGGATTTTTGTCATTGTTTGTTAACTTTTTATTTTTTGCAAGATGTAATGTATCCAGTTAACAAATACACTAAAATAAAATGTAAAATAAATCACAGACTAACTACATTTTGTAGTTAGTGAGAGTCACGATATATTATTCTGAGAAAGTTACTGTGATATTTCATTTAATGACAGGAGTTTATTCCTGTGAAGAAAATCACACTTTCCTTAGCTAGTACAGAGATGGACTGTATGTCTTCATATTCTACACATGTTTTTAGCCTTCATGTGCCTTATCAGCTAGCTAATGTGCTGATATTCTGCTCTTATAAAAAAGGGAACCTGGAGTTGCCACTGGACAAGAATCTTACAGTCCATTTATTCCCCATCTGGGAACAAGTCATCAAAGGGGGTCAGGGAGTAAGTACTACCGTGTTGAGATAGTATCCCTCCAATCCAGGCTTCTTAACTCCTTCCTGACAGTCACCTGTGAGGTTCACCATTTCTGTTTTGCAGTAGGCACATGTATGCTACCACACACACCAACCTCCACCTAAGTGGTGCACCAATGTGTAGTGTGACCTTTCTGGGGTCATTGATTTGGATCATATCATTTGTCTAGGTACCTCCAGTACAGTATGTGTCTTCTTAACCATACCAAGTGCCGTACTAACATTGTGACCAAGTATATTTGCTCATTTGGTTGATTTGAGTGGTTTTACAAAGACATTGCCTGGAATACTAGCTGTGTTATTTACACTTGTACTCATAATCAAGCAAAATCTCACCCAATGGATTCATTTTATGTCCAGAATGCATCTTAATGTACATTTTTTCTACACAGCGTTAGGCATATTCAGCATTATAACCATAGTTCTGGCAACATATTGTATTCTACACTGGTATTAAGCTTAAATGTCATATTTTGCCCTTAATCTCACATTTTTCTGACCAGAAATTATATTTGCACTGGTCTGTTCACAGCATTAGGCATATTCTGTTATTTAAACATGGTTCTGACAGTGTATTTTTGACTACGTTAGTATCAAGTTTACATGTAATATTTGGAACTAATAGAAGAACGTAAGAATTAGTTGCTCGAGTCCCATTAGCTCACTGATGATGTCTTGAAAATGTTTCTGCTTGCACTTGGCAGAAGTTACAAAAGCAGTGCCCAATGTGGGGTTGTCCCCGTACCCCATATTTCTATATAAACTAACTCTGAGACACTACACCCGCTTGAGAGCATAAAAATAAATACAAATATGTATACGAGTTCACTCAAACTCAAACACCCATACAAGCATTCAGGTACAAGCAGTAGGCCTGTTAGCAGCTTTGAGAGAAGCAGCTGAAAGCAAACATAATATTTTGCCATTAATCTCGTGTTTTTCTGACCAAAAGTCATCATTTTTGCTGCTTACATTTTGTTCTGCTTTCTCATTGTCAAATCAACAAAGGCATAGTCAGGATTTTTTGAGATTCATACCACCTTCCAGACATAGAAAGTGAGTGTTTTATCTAAAGAGTGTACCTTTTTACTTCTGCTACAGAAAAGAAAATCAAAAATTCTAAAATGATGAGCTTAAGCAAAAAAGTGCTCTGTAGTTTTGCTGCTGTTGTCATTGTCATTGCAAGTTGTTGAGTTGATGTCAGCTACTGGTCACCCAGTGGATAGCTGTCCTGAACTGTGTTCTGTATTCAGATGGGTCTACTTCACATCACCTAAAACCCGTTTGACTGACTTTCATTTCACCGAGACCAAATCACCTAATTTTCAAAATACTGAAAACTCATTTGACTGAATCTCATTTCACTGAATTGTAAGCCATAGACATGATATGGGTTTTCATTCACCTGTGATTGTTTCTGATAAAAAGAATTTCTGTAACTTACAGTGCTGTCAGACTACCAATAGTCATGTAGAAAGTAGTGTTGTAGTGTTTCTAATCTGGGTATGTCTCTACATTTTTATGGGAAGTATCTAAAATAATATGACAGATGTTTTGTGTGTTCCCAGCAGTAGTGGCAGCGTGTAAAGTACTGTAAGGCAAGTAAAAGGTATATGGCCTTTTCCCCACTGTAGTGCGATCCTGGAGTTAGTATATATAGTTAGGGGGGTATGGGGGGCACAGCCCCCCACATTGGGGGTGGGGGTGTTTGGTTTTATATTGTCCAGTTTCTGTTAAGAGGGTAAGTAAGTAGCTTTTAAGTTCTGGAAAGAGGTAGTCATTAGTGACGTGAGTGTGTTTGTGGTTTAACGTTTAGTCTTTTGATATTTAGCATTATAAGTTTTTGGTGAAATCAGATCCAGTCAAATGAGTTTTCACTATTTTGAAAATTACGTAATTTGGTCTTGGTGAAATGAAAGTCAGTCAAATGGGTTTTAGGTGATGTGAAGTAGACCCATTCAGACAGATAATTAGTCTCTGGCAGGGTGACATGCATCATTGTAGTTCTTGTATCAGTCCAAGCCATTGCAAGTCTTCCTGTTTTATATTGACCTTCAACCTTGTCAAGCATGATGTCGACTTTCTGATTACCTTTCTCTTTGCATGCTAGGTCTGCAGTATGAATGTCCACATCTTATCATCTGAGCTTCTAAAATATTTAGGTTTTAACTCCTCCAACACTAATTAGTTTACAGACAGTTCATGTTATATAGAATATTCTTCACCAACACCAAAACTGAAAGGCATCAGTTTTCATTCTGTCATATTTCTTCACTGTCAAATGTATATAATGTTATGAAAATATCATAGCTAGGACAAAATTAATCTTTATATGTAAAGATACATCTCTGCACTTGAACATATTAGTAGAATACTTAAGGTTACCATAAGGTGCATATACAGCTCACTGTAACCATTTGGAATTCAGAAACAACCCAAACATGGTGATCTAGCCTGAAGACATGCAGCACTGCATTGGGCTGTAATTGCAACCATGCTACATGCTAATGAAGTAATCTGGGGAAAAGGTATATGCTAATTAGCCAAGTGCTGTCTCCCCTGGAATTGCCTCCAGGAAGGCATCTATGAATCACTCGGACATGTAAATCAGCACAGCTACTCCTGTCATGTCATGGTAGTGACCACAACCAAGACCGTGTTTATCCATGGTGGTAGGGGTATGTGTTGGGGCATTTAGTGGTAAAGGAAGGCTAGGAGGTAAGTGTATAAGTGCATGTGAGGGGCATGTGAGTGTGTGTCTGCCTGGGAGGTAGCACTAGGAGAGTTTATGAGACGTCATGTAGGTGTGTGCATATATGTATAAATGAATGAGTATGACTCCAATCTGGTGGGTAGAGAGCTGTGTGTGCGTGTGTGTGTGTGTGTGTGTGTGTGTGTGTGTGTGTGTGTGTGTGTGTGTGTGTGTGTGTGTGTGTGTGTGTGTGTGTTGGGGTGGCCATCAAGCATCCACACGACCTTAGACTAATAAGCAAACAACATTGGGTGGGGGTGACCACCAGCACTAAGAATTACTTAACAACAGGGATTCAGGGACCAACTTAGCCACCAGGAATTATTCAACAACAGGGATTTTGGGATGCAGTATCCACCAGACATGGCTCAACAATGTGGACTGGGTGGAGGGGGGTCGACAAAAGGAAAGTCTCTCTATGCTGTAATGGCACTTTTAACAATAAAGGGGTGGGGGTGAGGGGTCCACAAGACACCAGGAATTCCTAATGTCATGTGCGATAATGGCGCTTTTAACAATAAAGGGGTGGGGGAGAGGGAACCACAAGACACCAGGAATTACTAATGTCATGTGCGATAATGGCACTTTTAACAATAAAGGGGTGGGGGAGAGGGAACCACAAGACACCAGGAATTACTAATGTCATGTGCGATAATGGCACTTTTAACAATAAAGGGACAGGGTGAGGGAACCACTAGATACTAGGGATTATTCTAATCTCGTGTATAGTAATGGCACTTCAAACATCATGGGCATTAGGCTGGGGGAACCACTAGATACCAGGGACCCAGGGATATGACTTGGGATTGCAGTCTTCTATAATGACCTAGGGCCAGAATAGAAGAAATCGTGGAGGTTCAGTCAATGGCGGGACAAGTAAGGGAACTGTGGTGTGTGTGTTTGTGTGAATGTGTATTTGTGTGTGTGTGAGGGAGAGTGACTGAGGAGGAGAGAGATGACTATGCTTACATGATATGGCTGCTGCCACAGCAACCTACTACAGGAAGTGCTGATATGCATGTCACAGTAGGTGATGCGATTTAGAGACATGCAAATTATGTGCAAATTATCCAATAATGAAGTTGTTAATTGCTAAGGTTAATATGTCTCTGAATTTCAAAATACCACATTGTGGGAGCAAGGACCTTTTTTAGCTGAACCATACAGCTTGTGCTGGCACTATTAATAAAACCCTGGGATTATCTAAATCCTTTATAGCCATTTTGCCAACAGTAATTTGTTTTTAGACACTGCTTGTCATACCATTATTGATTACTGATTATTGAGACAAGCATGCTGAAGTTATTTGCATTTTCTACTTCTCCATCTAGGAATAAATGTATCAATTTAACAGTTGTCATAATATTTGCCTTCTTTATGTTAAGTTTCAGACCCAGTTTAGACTATGTTCACTCCATTGCAGCTCTGGAAGTTTGTACTCTAAATTCCAATGACTGCATCCTGAGCTCTTTAACAAAACAAAGCTATGTGCTCACATTTTAAACAAACGGTCATATCTCTGGAGCCATAAGGGTATTAAAACAATGCAAATGGCAAAGTGTCCAGCATAACAAATCTTTACAGTTATAAGCCTACACAGAATTTACATGTAAAATGTGCACATGGTGATGTGCAGTGAGCAACAGTGCTAATTACATATTCGTGCTGTACACCATGTTTAAATGCAAACAAACACAGTTTTGTGGCGGGCAACAGTGTTGCTGGCCAGAAAACTATGCAAAACAACATAGATAGCAAACTTGGTTACCTCAGAGCACAGCAGGTTAGTGGGATTGCGTAGAATGCCACAATGATTACCAGGGCTTAACATATAGTTATATATATGTTCCAAACACAGTACTGGACAGTGTATACAATGCAAAGTATTGTGAAATCCCATTCCAGGCATTCTGTACAAAAGATGTGTAAATGATCTGTAAATCTACATGGACTGCCATGTAAAATAAACACTCAGGGGAAGTGTATGCATTGGGGCTCCTATCAGTTTGTCGAAACTTCAGCAGTTCGAACACCATACGTTCGAACTGTGAAGTTCGAAAACTTATTATCGCAAAGCAGTGGAACACCAAATTCTTTCCCAGGGAAAGAATTTGATGGGCCATTTCTGTGGCTTTGCTATTTTCAGCACTGTGGTGGAAAGTTACGGGTCAGGTTCAGGTAAGTGTGCTGTTGTGCGGACGCTAGGGTTAGGGCGCGGGTTAGGTGAGTTAGGGTTAGGGAGCGGGTGAGGTGGGTGTGCGATAGTGACAGACTTTAGGGTTAGGGCGGGATAGGTGAGTTAGGGTTGGGGCGCGGGTTAGGTGAGTTAGGGTTAGGGCATGGGTGAGGTGGGTGAGTGTGCAATAGTAATGGACCTTAGGGTTAGGGTTTGGGTTAAGATAAGTGGATAGATAGCAGTGTATGTACAGTTTAGTGTAAGGTTAGATGTAGAATTTTAAGTGTATGTGTGTGGATTGCTGTTTTTTTGATGTGCTTGTGTTGTGTGTGTGTGTGTCTCTTGGAACAGCAATTTTTTTCCCTGGGAAAAAAAATCACTGTTCTAAGCCTTCGATGGTTTTGCACCTCAAGGTTAGAAGTTCGAACATATGGTGTTCGAACTTCTGCCATTTCATCGAAGTGATATAGACCCTATGCAGTGAACAGGGACACACAGATGAATTGTAGAAATGAACACAAGGAAAGAGGACAGGTGACACAACCTAATGTACAGCAGAGGAGGACATGTCAGTGGAAGATGGTTGTAGCAGCAGCACCAATCACATATCAACATAGTACACTATGGACTGCACAGTGAAACTGTGTATTATGTGACTGTCACACAAGGTGACATAACAATGGGGAGGATGTCTGTGTGAGATAAGCATCCATACATGAATAATGCAGAGGACATCTATCAGGGATGTTACATACAATTTGGGTAGGATGCATATTGTGAAGCAGTGCAAACTGATTTGCCTGAATATGAGTATAATTTTACTGTTTGTTTATTTTATTTAACATTTGTTTATTGGGAAAGTCTGACTTGGAACAAAGCCAATTTTCAGCAGAGGCCTGGGGAGAAATGCTCCAGTTGTGTGTCTTTGTAACATGGGAGGAAACCAGAGCACCCGAAGAAAACCCACACAAATGCAGGGAGGACATGCAGACTCCGCACAGAAGGCACCCCAGCAGAGAATCGAACCCAAGAACCTGTTGCTGTGAGGTGACAATGCTACTGCTGTTCTCCAAGTGGGACACAGGTAAAGGCTTATGGACAACAGTAAAAGAAGCATGCACAATCATGGACAATATCAGAATAATACCACCAGTAATCCCATGTCGTTGACATAACAAATGCGATTCTGAGTGATCAGAGATGGTTTTGCACAAACACACTTGTACAACTATTATGCCATGTCAGCAATCTATGAGGGTAATCACACACACTGTCCTGACACTGTAACATCTGCTGGAGGTGTTAGGAGGGACACTGCTACACCTGTATGTGACATTATGATGACTGCAGGCTAGTTGACTGGTGTGCATGGCATATATATATATATATATATATATATATATATATATAGAGAGAGAGAGAGAGAGAGAGCACAATCCACACTGTCACGAGTGTTATCCATGCCAATAATGTTGTCAAACAGCTATGTATGTACTGTGTGCATCACCGTAACAGGTATCACACGTGCATCTGGTGTAACAACTTGATGGGGGTTCCGCACCATCATACAGTAATGTTTATGCTGCAAAACGAATACCTAGGTATGGCCAATAAGATGTGTGAGAGCTCAATGTAAGAAAGGTGGTACATTTCAGTTACACATCACTGGAAGATGTGTACAGAGGTACATGAAGAAGGATGCATTGTACTTACTTATTGGTGTGATGAAGGCTGTGAACTATGGAGGTATTATGGCCTTTGATGTAGATGTCTCACATACTGAGTAGTTGTGTTACATACAAGGAAGTAGTCAGCACTGTGGCCACATGCTGGTGGATGGTCCACATACTATCTACCCCAGGACACAGGTCACATACCAATTGGTTTGATTATAGGGTATGATGTCTACATTATCCTTGGGTTGCGCATTTGTTTTCATGACATAACAAATCTCTATATGTTTTTGTTTCATTGCAGGTGTTGTTATGGCTCTGGCAGCAGTCTTTGATTAGTAGGTTCATAGGTAGGTACTAGGCTATCGGCCCTGGGGCCTATACAAGCCCAGCCAAAAAGGTACCCTGGCTTTTGCCACCCAAGAAAATTATTTTCCTGTGCCACTGTCGAGCAGAGCCACAGAGGTGATCCCCAGGGTGAATTTCCTATTTCCCATCCAATCATCAAGATTTTTCTTGAAGAGTGCTAATGAGGAGCTTTGTTTGATATAGATAAGTAGTTTATTCCAGAGTATGGGAAGTCTCTAGGATAGGAATCTATCCGTCCAACATATTCTGTTTATTGTGGTGACAAGGTTTAGGTGTGTTTTGATACTGTCTGTATTATATTAATATCACAGCTGGAGTCAATGCTTATCCACAATCTGTAGTACTTCAGAGAGCTGTTTGGACACATGAGGTGTATGTCATTCATGACATCTGTGACATTGGGAGGGTGGCTTAATGGCTAAGGTGTTTGCCTTACAAACACAAGGTGCAGGGTTTGAGTCTCACAAGGGATAATTGGCTAGGCTTAAAATGGCTCGCAAGGGCAGTTAGCTTAGTACAAAACTATGAACTATGAACTATAACAGGAAAGGGCATAGCAGACAGCCCCGATGTATGAGGCTTAAAAACCTCAGCTTTGGCCGACTAAGAACTTGCTGTATTCAACTGGACGTATAAGAGAATTTAAGTACCTTTATCTGCTCTTTTTTTTTCAAAAAAATACAGTATTTAAATTGATTTTAACTGTGTGGAAGGAATATTAACTGAACTGGAAGTTTTGACTCTGCTCTTCAGTTAGTCCCACCCACCCTTCCTGTTTTTGTTCTGGTGTTAATCTTAGTGGCCTTGCAACTGCCCGCCCCTCTTGTAAATTTGTGTTTGGATACTCCTTCTGGGCCCATCTCATTTGCTCACTCAACTGAGTGCAGTGAGATCATATTCTGATTTCAGGCACTCCTACTGTGTACAAAGAGAGCATTTGGGAAAAAAAAAAAAAAAAATGTAAGCTTGTTTCCTGCCTTTCCTGTTAAGTGGTATAGACTATTTGTAGGCTTCTGAGCCCCCAAGCCCTTCTGTGTTGGAGGGAAGCCTTCTAGCTTAGTTTTTTTTCTCTTATAACTAGCCAGTTTTCTAGTTTCAGCGCTCAAATCTGTTTCTTTGATCTCAGCACTTGTTCAGAAAAAAAAAAAAAAAATTTCATCTGCTTTTACTGTACTTGTGTTTTTATCTACTTTTTTTACTTTTGCATCATCTTAAAAGTACTCAATTGTATTTATTACTGCTTGGTGTAACTCATTCTAAGCCTTTTGGTTTAAACACTTGGGCTTCGGACCAGTTGTTTTGCACTGAGAGGGTTTGTGGTCTGCACTGTAGTGGCAGAACAGGTAGCTTACATCCTTCTAGGTTGGGAACTGCTGATTGAGGGCTCAGTGTCTGTTATTCTAAAAGTGTATTAATTCTGGTTTAAGCACTTGGGCTTTCAGGCCAGTTATTTTACATTAAGAGGGTTCGTGGTCTGCACTCTTGTGGGAGGAGAGGCTGGACTCTGCCCTTCTGAGCTGGGAATTTCTGGCTGAAGGCTTATAGTGCATGCATATCTGAACTGCTTCTTACTGAAGTTGGTGCGCCTTGTTTGCTGTGGCATAGACTGGATTCGGGCCTGCTGGATCTAGCTTTGTTTGTGTAACTTGAGCACTAATCCAGGCATTCTCTAAAGTATTCAATTGTATTTATTACTGCTTGGTAGTAACTTGATTAAAGTGTAGCTATCATTCTAAGTCTTTTGGATTAAGCACTTGGGCTTCAGACCAGTTGTTTTACATTAGGAAGGTTTGTGGCATGCACTGTGGTGGCAGGACAGGTAGCTTTCATCCTTCTAAGTTAGGAACTGCTGACTGAGAGCCCAGTGTTTGTTATTCTTAAAGTGTATTAGTTCTGGTTTAAGCACTTGGGCCTCAGGCCAGTTATTTTACATTAAGAAGGTTTGTGGTCTGCACTCTTGTGGGAGAAGAGGCTGGACTCTGCCCTTCTGAGCTGGGAATTTCTGGTTAAAGCTTTATAGTGCCTGAATATTTGAACTGTATCTTACTGAAATTGGTACACCTTGTTTGCTGTAGCATAGACTAGATCCAGGCTGCTGAATCTAGCTTTGTTTATATGCTTGTTGTTTGTTTGCTTGTTATTTCCCTGGAACGCTAATTCCACCTAATACGTGGCTTCTCAGCACTTCTGTGGATCACTAGTGATATCTGCATTGCTTACTGTACTTATTTCCTTGTTTCACTTGAAAGAAAGTTACTGTTTGTCGTTTTTGCATTTAATTTACCTGTAACACATTGCACTTAAGTTACCTGGCACTTGCTCACTAAAGCAATTATATAAGTCAGCACTAAAAATTAAAAGCACTACACCCTCACTCCCCACTGGCCCTGGTTTTCAATTATTAAGGAATTCCCAATATTATTCTAGCATGTCCAAAGGTCAGTTGTCAATCTCCTCTCCAGCTGGTGAATCTGGGAATCTTGAGGCAATGTTACAACTGCCTCATGTACACAGACAACCCTCTCCTCCTCCCAACAAATTCCAACACATGTGAGAGATGCAACCATATAGCCAAACTGGAGGCTAAGCTCTCTCAACTCAGTACTGGCATAACCAGTCAGGAGGAGAAGGAAACCACACTCACTACAATTCCAGTCTCACATAGACCTACCACAACAGCAAACCAAACACATAATCACACAAAAACATACTCGGAGACTCTAAATAAAGATCTGCCAAAGCAGCAGAGACCTCCAAAGCAGACACCCAAGCAGCCGCTACCTCAAAACAAAACACGTGCAACACATATCTCACAAAGCCAGTGTGCTGAACAGTCACAGCCCTTAAGACTAAACAACACACCTGATACACTTGTAATAGGTGACTCTACTGTCAGGCACACTGACGTCCCGCTCACCAGGCTGAACAAGGAGAGGGTCACGGTGAGCAGCCTGTCGGGCGCTAGGATCCGCCACATAACACAAGCACTCAGGTCACTCCAAGGCAAGTACAAATATGACTCAGTCATTGTCCATGCTGGTGTGAATGACCTGAGACGTACCTCCCTGGACTACATGAAAAGAGACATAAAGGAGATCTCTGAGCATGTAGCCCAGGCCGGTATGACCCTGACCTTGAGTAGCATCTTACCCTCACCAAGAATGATGCCACAATATGAAAACAAGATGATCAATTTCAACAATTGGCTTAAGTACTGGTGTCATTCAAAGGGGATCCAATGCCTGTCAGCTTGGGATGATATGCTCGACAAGCCATGATGCTTCGCTAGGGACGGCTTGCACCTGTCACCCCTGGGCTTTCGGATATTGGCAAAGGCTCTTGCTACCCCCATAGTGCCTTTTTTAGGCAAGGCTCAAAAGACAAACCCACCTCCATAGGTATCACAAGGGATAAGAAACTAAGAGTAATGCTACTCAACGCCAGAAGTCTAAACATCAAGATGCACGCACTCGAAACTCTCCTTAGCATGGAGAACATCGATATCTGTGCAGTAACAGAAACCTGGTTCAGGGCTCCCGAGAGCACCACAGCACTACCAGGTTATACCTCATACCATGCTTTTTGGCCCCAAAACTTGGACCGAACCACAAAAGGAGGGGGGAGTATCGATATTCATCAAAGATACCCACACCTCCAGGTTGGTGGCAAAGCACGAAGCATCAGAGACTATCCATGTGCAACTAACAGTGGGTAAAACTGCCTTCCAGTTTATAGCCTGCTACAGACCACCCTCCCAAACCCAGGAACCCCACTCGGTCTTCCTGAGAACACTGGAAAATATGAAGGTCTCTCCAAACAACATTATATTGGGCGACTTCAACTACCCAGACATAGACTGGGAGCATTACTCTAGCTCCAACACCCTAGCCCAAAAGTTCCTAGAATTTATAAACTCAAATGCTATGGAACAACTTGTTACCACTCCCACAAGAGGGGAAAACATACCGGACCTGATCATCACCAACATGGGGACTCTATGCTCCAGACCAAAAGTGTATTCCTCACTGGTAAGATCAGACCATAACCTAATCTCACTGGATATTCACATCCTGACACCACCCCCTGCCCAGAAAACCACAGTGAAAAACTTCTCTAAAGCAAATTTCACACTCCTCAAAACTGAGGTGGAATCCTTCAAAGCCCCCAGGCCTGTGGAAAATACGGCCCAGACTGCAGAATCCTTTATAAACGCATTCTATGAACACCTTCAGGAATGCATGGATCATGCGATCCCAAATAAAACCAAGACCCAATCCTCCAAAGGCAGACGTCCTGTCTGGTGGACCCCAGCCATAAACAAACTATACAATAGAAGGAGGAAGCTACTAAATGATAGAGCAAAATCCCAAAAGGGAAGGCATCACTGATCAGTATTAGCAAAAAACTATGGGCACACATAAAATTGCCTAAGGCCAGCTTCGAGAGAAAAATTGCACAGGACACTAAGGATAATCACAAGGCTTTCTTTAGTTATGTTAGGAACCTGGGTGGTAATTCCCAGATATGCTCAGAATTAGTCCAAAATGACAAAATACACGAACCCACAGACATTGCCAACATCCTAGCTGACAGGTTCAGCGCAAACTCCCCCCCACCAAAGGGCAAATATCTATCCCAGCAGAGTGCTGCCCCTGACATCTCAGATGCTCAGGTAAGAGCCGCCCTCTCCAAAGCAAAAACACAGCATCAATGGGACCAGACGGTGTCCTGGCTAGGCCCTACATGAACTCCAAGAAGAGCTAAACCCAAACATAAAACTACTGTTCAATCTCAGCCTTACTACAGGATATGTGCCCAAAGAGTGGCGTACAGCAACAGTGGTCCCTCTCCATAAAGGTGGTGCCTCAACGGATCCTGGAAACTATCGCCCCATAAGCCTGACTAGCTTGGTCTGCAAAGCTATGGAAAGGATCATCATGGACCTCATAAATAAAGATATTGGGGACCTACAAACACTGGATCCTACCCAGTTCGGCTTTGTTAAGGGCAGATCCTGCCTCTTAAACCTGGTTGATTTCTTTGAAACAGTCACCAAGGCCATTGACGAGGGAAGGTGGTCCACACAGCCTACCTGGACCTCACAAAAGCCTTCAATACAATACCCCACTCGGGCATTATAGATAAGCTCACCAGCTTAAATATAAACCCCTATGTCACTAGACGGATTGCAAACTGGCTCAAGGACAGAACCCACATGGTTAGAATTGCTGGAGCCATGTCAGACTCCAAACCAGTTACAAGTGGTGTCCCACAAGGCTCAGTCCTGGGACCTCTCTTGTTCGGTATATATTTCTCGGAGGTACAGGCCAACACGGAAGGACTGTGGTTGACCAAGTTCGCAGATGACTGCAAACTGGGTGCCATAATCGACTCTCCAGCCGACACAAGCATCCTCCAAAAGGGCCTCATAGAAACAGACAACTGGTACCAGAGCCATGGCCTCAAGCTAAATGCCAAAAAGTGTATAGTCATCCCCTTTGGCAAAAACAAAGTGCCCACAAATTACCACATAGGTGGTAATCCATTAAGTACAGAAGAAGTAATTAGGGACCTGGGGACCCAAGTTGATAGCAATCTCTCATTTGGCAACCACATGGCCAAAGTGGTTAGAAAAAGATTTTATGTAGCCCACCTAATCATGAAGGGATTCACATCTAGATCAGGGGACGTCATCGTGCCTCTTTACTCATCCCTCATCAGGCCCATAATTGAGTACAATGCCCCTTTTGGGATGTACCTTACCAGACACCTGCATCAACTGGAAAAACCCCAAAAGTACCTCACCAAGAGGATCAAAGGGCTCAAACAGATGCCATATGCTGCCCGGTTAAAGAAACTCCAGCTCTACTCAGTGGCATACCGCCTGTTCAGAGGCGATCTGTGCCTGACGTATAAAGCCATGTCCAACCCGGAATTAATGGACATGCTGTACCTCAGAAAATCCAAATCCCATCGAGCTACGGCCGAGAGACTTGAACCTCAGCACTGAAATAAATAGGACATGCTGGAGGGACAGATTCATAACCCAGAGGCTCCCTTCACTCTGGAATAAAATCCCAGTCCAGGTTAGGCAGAGTCCCTCATTGACTCTCTTCAAGAGGAATCTTGATGAGTGGATGGGAGATCGTAGGTTTACCTCGGGTATCACTTCTGTGTCACTGTTAGACAGAGGCACAGTTTACTAACCTCGAAAAAGGGCATAGCAAAATAAATTTAAAATGGGTGGCGAAAGCCAAACACATTCTGGCTAGGCTTATAAATGCCCTAGGGCAGATAGCCTAGTATGAACCTATGAACCTGTGAACCTATGTACCTGATCAATGGACCTGAGATAAAGGTCACTTCACACATTTCACCATATTTAGATGCCACATATGTGATCCACTGGTCTACCCACTTGGTTATATAGGTGTTTATTACCATGTCTGACAGTGTTGAATGAATACCTAAGTGCATATTTGTGTCAAATGCCTTGGGCTTGCAAAGTTCAAACCCTTAATGACCTCTTTGAAGACATCTAACAGATGTAACAGACATGATGTAGCATTAACAACTCACACAGGTTTGTTGCACACAGCCAGAATATTACTAATGTCCATTTAGAAGAGTTCCATGATGACATGTTGGTATACTTCACAGATGAAGAGAGTCTGGATGTGTCTATACATGCATGCATTGTGTGCTGCCCCCACCCCCCCCAGCTCAGATGGATGCATGTTGATGTACATCCATCTATGGACACATAGTCTGTGTGGAGGGTGTGTTGAAGTGTGTATTCAACTGTGCCAAGGAAGGTGTATGCGCTGAATCACTCTATATGTGATCTGTGATGTTGTCACAGCCCATTGATTCTGTTTGGCTGAAATGATTCTGAAGGTAAGACAGTGCATACTGCCTATCTAGATCTGGCCTAGGTTTTGGACATAATCCCTCATGCAGGTATCATTGAGAAGCTCTCCCAGCTGTGGATTAACCCTTATAGGTTCATAGGTTCATACTAGACTATCTGCCCTAGGGCATTTATAAGCCTAGCCAGAGTGTGTTTGGCTTTCGCCACCCATTTTAAATTAATTTTGCTATGCCCTTTTTTGAGGTTAGTATACTGTGCCTCTGTCTAACAGTGACACAGAAGTGATACCCGGGGAAAACCTATGATCTCCCATCCACTCATCAAGATTCCTCTTGAAGAGAGTCAATGAGGGACTCTGCCTAACCTGGACTGGGATTTTATTCCAGAGTGAAGGGAGCCTCTGGGTTATGAATCTGTCCCTCCAGCATGTCCTATTTATTTCAGTGCTGAGGTTCAAGTCTCGAGCGTAGCTTGATGGGATTTGTATTTTCTGAGGTGCAGCATGTCCATTAATTCTGGGTTGGACATGGCTTTATACGTCAGGCACAGATCGCCTCTGAGCAGGCGGTATGCCACTGAGTAGAGCTGGAGTTTCTTTAACCGGCAGCATATGGCATCTGTTTGAGCCCTTTGATCCTCTTGGTGAGGTACTTTTGGGGTCTTTCCAGTTGCTGCAGGTGTCTGGTAAGGTACATCCCAAAAGGGGTATTGTACTCAATTATGGGCCTGATGAGGGATGAGTAAAGAGGCACGATGACCTCCCCTGATCTAGATATGAATCCCTTCATGATTAGGTGGGCTATATAAAATGTTTTTCTAACCACTTTGGCCACGTGGTTGTCAAATGGGAGATTGCTATCAACTTGGGTCCCCAGGTCCCTAATTACTTCTTCTGTACTTAATGGATTACCACCTATGTGGTAATTTGTGGGCATTTTGTTTTTGCCAAAGGGGATGACTATACACTTTTGGCTTAGCTTGAGGCCATGGCTCTGGCACCAGTTGTCTGTTTCTATGAGGCCCTTTTGGAGGATGCTTGTGTCAGCTGGAGAGTCGATTATGGTACCCAGTTTTCAGTCATCTGTGAACTTGGTCAGCCACAGTCCTTCCGTGTTGGCCTGTACCTCCGAAAAATATGTACCGAATAAGAGAGGTCCCAGGACTGAGCCTTGTGGGATGCCACTTGTAACTGGTTTGGAGTCTGACATGGCTCCAGCAATTCTAACCATGTGGGTTCTGTCTTTGAGCCAGTTTGCAATCCATCTAGTGACATAGGGGTTTATATTTAAGCTGGTGAGCTTATCTATAATGCCTGAGTGGGGTGTTGTATCGAAGGCTTTTGCAAGGTCCAGGTAGGCTTTGTGGACCACCTTCCCCTCGTCAATGGCCTTGGTGACTGTTTCAAAGAAATCAACCAGGTTTAACAGGCAGGATCTGCCCTTAACAAAGCCGAACTGGGTAGGATCCAGTGTCTGTAGGTCCCCAATATCTTTATTTATGAGGTCCATGATGATCCTTTCCATAGCTTTGCAGACCAAGCTAGTCAGGCTTATGGGGTGATAGTTTCCAGGATCCGTTGAGGCACCAGCTTTGTGGAGATGGACCACTGTTGCTGTACGCCACTTTTTGGGTACATATCCTGTAGTAAGGCTGAGATTGAACAGTAGTTTTATGTTTGGGTTTAGCTCTTCTTGGAGTTCATGTAGGACGCAGCCCGGGACACCGTCTGGTCCCATTGATGCTGTGTTTTTTGCTTTGGAGAGGGCAGCTCTTACCTGAACATCTGAGATGTCAGGGGGGCAGCACTCTGCTGGGATAGATATTTGCCCTTTGGTGGGGAGGGGAGAAGTTTGCTAAACCTGTCAGCTAGGATGTTGTCAATGTCTGTGGGTTCGGTGTATTTTTTGTCATTTTGGACTAATTCTGAGCATATCTGGGAATTCCCACCCAGGTTCCTAACATAACTAAAGAAAGCCTTGTGATTATCCTTAGTGTCCTGTGCAATTTTTCTCTCGAAGCTGGCCTTAGACGATTTTATGTGTGCCCGTAGTTTTTTGCTAATACTGATCAGAGATGCCTTCCCTTTTTGGGATTTGGCTCTATCATCTAGTAGCTTCCTCCTTCTGTTGTATAGTTTGTTTATGGCTGGGGTCCACCAGACAGGACGTCTGCCTTTGGAGGATTGGGTCTTGGTTTTATTTGGGATTGCATGATCCATGCATTCCTGAAGGTGTTCATAGAATGCATTTATAAAGGATTCTGTGGTCTGGGCGATTTTCCACAGGCCCGGGGGCTTTGAAGGATTCCACCTCGGTTTTGAGGAGTGTGAAATTTGCTTTAGAGAAGTTTTTCAATGTGGTTTTCAGGGCAGGGGGTGGAGTCGGGATGTGAATATCCAGTGAGATTAGTTTATGGTCTGATCTTACCAGTGAGGGATACACTTCTGGTCTGGAGCATAGAGTCCCCATGTTGGTGATGATCAGGTCCAGTATGTTTTCCCCTCTTGTGGGAGTGGTAACAAGTTGTTCCATAGCATATGAGTTTATAAATTCTAGGAACCTTTGGGCTAGGGTGTTGGAGCTAGAGTAATGCTCCCAGTCTATGTTTGGGTAGTTGAAGTCGCCCAATATAATGGTGTTTGGAGAGACCTTCATATTTTCCAGTGTTCTCAGGAAGGCTGAGTGGGGTTCCTGGGTTTGGGAGGGTGGTCTGTAGCAGGCTATAAACTGGAAGGCAGTTTTACCCACTGTTAGTTGCACATGGATAGTCTCTGATGCTTCGTGCTGTGCCACCAACCTGGAAGTGTGGGAATATTTGACAAATATTGATACTCCCCCTTCTTTTGTGGTTCGGTCCAAGTTTTGGGGCCGAAAAGCATGGTATGAGGTATAACCTGGTAGTGCTGGGGTGCTCTCGGGAGCCTTGAACCAGGTTTCTGTTACTGCACAGATATCGATGTTCTCCATACTAAGGAGAGTTTCGAGTGCATGCATCTTGAGGTTTAGACTTCTGCTGAGTAGCATTACTCTTAGTTTCTTATCCCTTGTGATACCTATGGGGGTGGGTTTGTCTTTTGAGCCTTGCCTAAAAAAGGCACTATGGGGGTAGCAAGAGCCTTTGCCAATATCTGAAATCCCAGGGGTGACAGGTGCAAGTCGTCCCTAGCAAAGCATCGTGGCTTGTCGAGCATGTCATCCCAGACTGACAGGCATTGGATCCCCTTTGAATGACACCAATACTTAAGCCAATTGTTGAAATTGATCATCTTGTCTTCATATTGTGGCATCATTCTTGGTGAGGGTAAGATGCTACTCAAGGTCAGGGTCATACCGGCCTGGGCTACATGCTCAGAGAGCTCCTCTATGTCTCTTTTCATGTAGTCCAGGGAGGTACGTCTCAGGTCGTTCACACCAGCATGGACAATGACTGAGTCATATTTGTACTTGCCTTGGAGTGACCTGAGTGCTTGTGTTATGTGGCGGATCCTAGCACCTGACAGGCAGCTCACCGTGACCTTCTCCTTGTTCAGCCTGGTGAGCAGGACGTCAGTGTGCCTGACAATAGAGTCACCTATTACAAGTGTATCAGGTGTGTTGTTTAGCCTTAAGGGCTGTGACTGTTTGGCACACTGGCTTTGTGAGCTATGTGTTGCATGTGTTTTGTTTTGGGGTAGCGGTTGCTTTGGTGTCTGCTTTGGAGGTCTCTGCTGCTTAGGCAGATTTTTATTTAGAGCCTTCGAGTATGTTTTTGTGTGTTTATGTGTTTGGTTTGCTGTCATGGTAGGTCTATGTGAGACTGGAATTGTAGTGAGTGTGGTTTCCTTCTCCTCCTGACTGGTTTTGTCAGTACTGAGTTGAGAGAGCTTTGCCTCCAGTATGGCTATATGGTTGCATCTCTCACATGTGTTGGAATTTGTTGGGAGGAGGAGAGGGTTGTCTGTGTACATGAGGCAGTTGTAACATTGCCTCAAGATTCCCAGATTCACCAGCTGGACCGGAGAGGAGATTGACAACTGACCTTTGTACATGCTAGAATAGTATTGGGAATTCCTTTATAATTGAAAAAAAAGGGCCAGTGGGGAATAAGGTACTCAAGGGGAGTTTGTGAGGGTGTAGTGCTTTTAATTTTTTAGTGCTGACTTATATAATTGCTTTAGTGAGCAAGTGCCAGGTATCTTAAATGCAATGTGTTACAGGTAACTTAAATGCAAAAATGACAAACAGCAACTTTCTTTCAGGTGAATCAAGGAAATAAGTACAGTAAGCAATGCAGATATCACTAGTGATCCACAGAAGCACTGAAAAGCCGCGTTTTAGGTGGAATTAGCATTTCAGGGAAATAACAATCAAACAAACAACAAGCATACAAACAAAGCTAGATTCAGCAGGCCTGGATCTAGTCTATGCTACAGCAAACAAGGTGTACCAATTTCAGTAAGAAACAGTTCAAATATGCAGGCACTATAAGCCTTTAACCAGAAATTCCCAGTTCAGAAGGGCAGAGTCCAGCCTCTCCTCCCACAAGAGTGCAGACCACGAACCTTCTTAATGTAAAATAACTGGCCTGAAGCCAAAGTGCTTAAACCAGAACTAATACACTTTTAGAATAACAGACACTGAGCCCTCAATCAGCAGTTCCCAACTTAAAAGAATGTAAGCTACCTGTCCTGCCACCACAATGCAGGCCACAAACCTTCCTAATGTAAAACAACTGGTCTGAAGCCCAAGTGCTTAATCCAAAAGACTTAGAATGATAGTTACACTTTAATCAAGTTACTACCAAGCAGTAATAAATACAATTGAATACTTTAAAGAATGCCTGGATTAGTGCTCAAGTTATACAAACAAAGCTAGATTCAGCAGGCCTGGATCTAGTCTATGCTACAGCAAACAAGGTGTACCAATTTCAGTAAGAAGCAGTTCAAATATGCAGGCACTATAAGCCTTTAACCAGAAATTCCCAGCTCAGAAGGGCAGAGTCCAGCCTCTCCTCCCACAAGAGTGCAGACCACGAACCCTTTTAATGTAAAATAACTGGCATGAAGCCCAAGTGCTTAAACCAGAATTAATACACTTTTAGAATAACAGACACTGAGCCCTCAATCAGCAGTTCCCAACTTAGAAGGATGTAAGCTACCTGTTCTGCCACTACAGTGCAGACCACAAACCTTCTTAATGTAAACAACTGGCCTGAAGCCCAAGTGCTTAAACCAGAATTAATACACTTTTAGAATAACAGACACTGAGCCCTCAATCAGCAGTTCCCAACTTAGAAGGATGTAAGCTACCTGTTCTGCCACTACAGTGCAGACCACAAACCTTCTTAATGTAAACAACTGGCCTGAAGCCCAAGTGCTTAAACCAGAATTAATACACTTTTAGAATAACAGACACTGAGCCCTCAATCAGCAGTTCCCAACTTAGAAGGATGTAAGCTACCTGTTCTGCCACTACAGTGCAGACCAGAAACCTTCTTAATGTAAAACAACTGGTCTGAAGCCCAAGTGCTTAAACTAAAAGGCTTAGAATGAGTTACACCAAGCAGTAATAAATACAATTGAGTACTTTTAAGATGACGCAAAAGCAAAATAAAGTAGGAAGAAACACAAATACAGTAAAAGCAGATAATTTTTTTTTTTGAGTGAGCAAATGAGATGGGCCCAGGAGTTACAGGACAGAAACAAGTGCAAATGCAGGCCTTCAAATCAGAAAGTTGAGAGAGATGGAAGACCGCCCAAATGGCCAATAACTACAAATTCTGGGCCAGAACCACTCCTTATGTGGTAGACAGGTTACCTAGTGCTTACCACTCCCACTGATAAGCTAGAAGGCTTCTCTCCAACACCGAAAGGCTTGGGGGCTCAGAAGCTTACAAATAGTCCTGGATACAGCAAATCTTTATCTGGAACACTAATTACAGGAAAGGTAGGAAACAGGCTTACAATTTTTTTTTCAGAAAAGTAGCAAAAACAGTAGTAAAAACAATTCACATGCAGTGCAAGCTGGTACACTTGAGTATGTAGCAATATTAGTCCACACACAGTTTGAAAAAATGTAATTAAATTAAAAAGGACTAAAAGCAAGTGCAGAAAGGGTTTATTAGGTAGAATGCGGTAAAGAGATGGGACTGGGGGAGTGTCCTAGATCAAGTGGGGCGGGCACTGCAAAAGCCACCAAATTTAAACTACAGCCAAGAACAGGGAGGGGGAGTGGGGAAAAGTTTCAACAGAGATGTGAGGAATCAGAGTGCAAATTATAAAACCACAAAAATATATACTGATCTCTGTATATTTGCAGAACAGTAAGACAACAGATATCTAAGCAACAATTTAGCTCTATAATACAGAATAATACAGAAAAATATACTCAGCTCTATATATTTGCAGATAGTCTTATAAGGCTGTCTCTCAACGTACAGGTTCCACTTTAAATGCAGACTGCTGCTATTAACAGGTCAAATTAAGGGAACCTAACACAAGCTATAGAAACCAAAATGAGGGTGGGTGGGGAAGACAGTTTCAACAGAGATGTGAGGAATCAGAGTGCAAATTATAAAACCAAAAAAATATATACTGATCTCTGTATATTTGCAGAACAGTAAGGCAACAGATATCTAAGCAACAATTTAGCTCTATAATACAGAATAATACAGAAAAATATACTCAGCTCTATATATTTGCAGATAGTCTTGTAAGGCTGTCTCGCAACACACAGGTTCCACTTTAAATGATTATGTCACTAGATGGGTAACCAATTGGCTCACCAACTTAACATGTACTGTGAAAGTTGATGAATCAGTCTGTACTAGTAGAACTGTCACCACTGGCTTACCCAGGGATCTGTGCTTGGCCCTTTACTGTTTGGACCCTATTTCTTGACAGTTCAGGCTAAAGTATACAGCCTTTGGCTCACTGCATTTGCTGATTCTTGCATATTGGGTGCAGTCATTGAGTCCACCAATGATGATAACTTACTATAGGAGGGGCTAACACAGACAAATGATTGGTGCCAAAGTCACATGGTCTACAAATAAATGCAGAAATGTGTCTTTATTTTTGTCGTTCTGCAAAGTGGAATTCCCTGCTAATTACAGCACTGACAACATTCCCCCATGCTTAAACCTAGTGATGCAAAACCTGGGAACACAGGGAGCAATCTGAACTTTGACCACCAAGTGTCGACAGTGGTATGGAAAGGCTATGTTGTGTGCATCATAAGTCATTCCATCATATTCAGATTTGAGGATTATACATTAGGCACTGTACTCAAACTTCATCAGAACACTAATAGGGTATAATACTCCCTTTTGCATGCACCTCACCAGACACATGTTGCAGCTGGAGAGATCACATGGGTTTCTCATCTAGAAAACAAAGGGTCTACAAACCATGCCATGCTGTATGTAGATAGACTGAAAGCTATGTCACTGCAATCTGTATCATATAGGATGATGTGACTTCTGCCTGGTCTCCAGGCCAGTCTCTAACCCTGCCCTGGTGGGAATAGTGCACATCCAGAAATCAGATATAGGTGATGATATCAACAGTGTCTGGTGAAGAGAATGGTAATAGCAGTGTTGCACATGCTTGTACAAAAGGTTCTTTCTAATGTCAAACAAGTGCACAAGCACACACATACACCCCAGTTGACTGCAGTGAGAACAGAGCCACTACCTATCTAAGTACACAGACTACAGGACTCTGTATTTAAATAAAGAGTGCCACAGCTCAAGTCTGACTTGGAGTGTCTGAGAACACTTTATAGATGATGACATCAGCAGTGTTTGGTGAGGAGAATATGGTAATAGCAGTGTCCCACATGCTGGCATAAAAGGCTCTCTCTAATGTCAAGCAAGTGCCCAGACACACACCCCAGTTGACTGCAGTGAGAACAGAACCCCTGTTTATCTAAGTACACAGATTACAGAACTCAGTACTTTACACAAGCACCACAACATGAGTCTGACTTTTACAAGGCTGCAGGACAACTTATAGTGGATTACATCAGCAGTGGATGTTGGAGAAAAAATGTTGGGAGGTCTGCATGAAATGGATGTGTAGGCATGTTCAACTGTGAAGATAGTTCTAGTTCTGCATGTTACCAGATTGATGTACATTGCATATCACACGTTTTTTATTAATTTATGTAGCGTAGTTGATATATTTGTCAACAAGTACTGAGAGACCAGGATTGTAATGCATGGAAGGAAGAGGCAACACATGACTGCATTGTAAATATGTGACATTGTTAAACAGGCCTTCAGTTTATGTTTCCACATGTAGTTTTATGGCATGAAGAGTAAATGGACAGTAAATAGCAGTAATGCATGTTAATATTGTCTTTGCAGAGTGCAGCAGTAAGCAGTGTGTTTGTGCAATGGTTGGCAAAGTGTCTGCACGTGTGAGATACACATTTCCATTACTTTCCCTGTTTGTACATAGTTAAGCAGTGCACAAATACGGGGCACATTGCTAAAATTCTGAGAGTTAGTATTGACTGTATGAAACACACCTGCTGCTTAGCTGACTCTGTAGCAGCAGGTGTAAATGCATTGATACATTCCTTTTTGAGCCCAGATGATAGTGAGTTCAAATCCAGGTGTACCCAACACATTTAAACAGTGATAATGCAATGACATTATTCTTTATAGTACATTCAGCATGTGTTAGTGTGTCTTAATGTAGTGCACTGAGGTTAAGCAGCATTGGGTGGAGGTAACCGCAGCACTGCAGAGTGCTCACCATTGCTTTTCATTGATGCAAACCTCGATGCAAACATAGAGGCCATATAGTGAAAGAATCCAGTGCTTTTTCTAGTACTTATGTGTGTCCTGTGTGATTCTATTTTTTGACCAGATTATAGCTATTAAAATGGGGTAGACAGGAAAGTGGTGAAATGGGGAGCAAGCAGGGGAAGAACAAAAGGAAAGTAATACAGGAATGTTCAGGAGGGAGATAGGAAAGAACCATAGCTATCGATTTCTTAAACAGTGTAAAATGAAAATATGTGCAGAATATTGGCTGAATTTGGACTTTCACCTCCATATAGCCAATTGGACAAAATCAAGTGAGTCAAGAAGACATGTGCAAAGTGAAGAGTTATGTATGGGATGATTTTTTGTTGTTGTTGGACAGGTGCCCATTTTTTTTAATTTAGTAAGACAGGAATTCTGGATAAGGGATGTTACTATTTCTGGGTCAAGTAAGTTGGATAGGTACGAAAGCATATGCAAACAAACAAGATGAACAAGATAAGACACAGGGATGGTGAGGAACACAAAGGTTTTGAGGACACCACGATTGGGGTGATGGAGAGGACAATCCAGGCTCATGCCCAACAAACATGGCAACAGTGAGAATCTAGTCCTCACCCACTTGACAGTCATCACTGTCCCCTTACTCCAGTGGCAGCTGGAGTGCTTAACATCTTCTCCTATGTACCATGAAGGAGAGCAGACTCTCCATCCAGCATAGGCTTTCAAAAATGGTATGGTGCGCTACCTTACCCACCAAACCTGGAATCTCCTGGAAGGTGATAAAATCCCCACCTCCACCACTACTCCTAGAGGAATACCACAGCACCAGCTGCTGGGGCAGTTCTGCCTGAGGGCACAGGTAGTGCACGGGCAGTAGAGGCAGTGCAGTGAGGTTGGGTCCAAGATGTGCTGGGCATCAGTGCTGGAACTGGTGGAGTGGGAACAGGCTGATCCACTGGGGCTGGCCTACCTCACTGTGCTGTGAAGCATTTAGTGATTTGTTACAGATGTATGATATGCAGACATTTTGATGACACATAATAGAAAATAAAAAAAGAGATAAGGGTTGGAGTGAGAGGAAAAAAAGAGATAAAATTAGTATCATCATATATAACATACAATGCATTAACACAATTATGCAACTGTTTTATCTGAAGTATTACATTTAAGTAAAAATCCTAACAACTACACCCTATAACTACAGATTGCTGAAAGTAATCCTTGAAATTTGCATATATTGCATATATGCTTGGTCCAATTGTACATATTACAGTTAACAGCAGGGCATTTGTGCCAGTTGTATAGAGTTGAGTTTAATGTAACATTATTAAAGAAATGCAGTATTGTATAGTTTTTACTCATGGTATCTGAACCCACAACCTCTGACTATAGTCTTATACTTGACTCCTAAAGCTGGTTTGTGTTACAGACTAATACATGCATACTTGCTTTTACAGTTAGGCTATGCATGCTCAATTTGCTACAACTGTGTAAAAAATAAAAATCTAGCTTTAACTTTTGAAGCGACAAATATACTTCTCTTGCGCTGCATACCTACCACTTGCTTCCCTCGGTCTCTCCATTTGATCAGTTTGAGGCCATTAGCCGTGGAAGGAACAGAAAAGAAGAGAAGAGCATCATGCATACCCGTCTTGCCTGTGTTTAGCGTTCTAAGTATTGCAAGTTGCTCTCTTATTATCACTTACACAGCCGTGGGATGCCCACAGCTTGAAACTCAGTCAACCACTGGTTGAGCAGATCCTTCCTGCACCTTTGTTGGTCATTAAAATGATGCCTGCACTGGTTTCCAGTGCATGGGATGCCAGTTGCACTGGATACAGCCTGAGCCAAACTACTCCAAGCCTCAGTCTTGTACTGGGAGCCAGAATATTCCCGCAGCAGAAGCCTTTAGCTGTGGCACTTTACCAGGAGTCCAGTAGGTATACCAGACTCTTGAACACCCCACTTCTGAGCCCTAAACTGGGCACCTTCCCCTCTGACTCCAGACATGTCTAACACCAGAACTATAGCAATGGCAACTAATGATTTCCCACCAATTCCTGTTATTGTTTTTACTGGTAATGGGGAAACCTGAGCAATAATGCATGATGTGAACAGGACAGCAGCAGTGCCAATCAGGGAGAAAATAAATATTTTAAATTTGAAGGTTAATCTGACAATTGACATTAGTTTGAGGGGTGTCTGCTGCCATAGCCTGGAAATATATATTGAAAATTGGAAGGCAACTGTTAGGTGACTTAAGTTTACAAACATGCACTGGAAGTGTAAATGTCATGACCTGACACATTTGTTTTTGGCTTTATAACTGATAAAATTGATTTTTAAAGTGTGGGATTCAAACTTGGGCATAAAGGACAAAATATGTTCTACCACAGCAGTGATTTTCCATCTTTGCCACAGAAAAAGTGCTGCTCAGACATAGTCAGGAATCATCCATAAATACAGTGACAGTTTGAGATGTTACACATGTATGTGTGTAACCTGACAAGGTTCTTGTATATAGATCCAGTTGTGTATGTGTCTTATTTAATTGTGAAGGCCATTCATGTCTAGATAGCAGAGTTATACTTATAGAAATATAGGAGACAGTATATCTCCAGTCATACATCTGAAAAGACAATAAGAGTGTCTTATCCAGCATAATTCATATCAGCTCCACTATTTAAAGTGTTATAAGTCAGAGGGAATATAATAGGAAATGGAACAACAGTAGAAATGTCTGAAATGTCCTGTATTAAAATCCATGACCATATTTATGGCAGCCCTACACTTAACCCTGTTGCCACAAGAATGCTGAAATAACACTTGTATATTTTTCAGTTCTTTGCTATAAAATGGACTGTCACAATAGTAAAAGTAGGTTGCACACACTTTACTAGAACCCAGGACCATCTGTATTCCAGCCCTGCATGTATACCTGCTGCCACAAGATTAATTACATGACAGTTCCATAATTTCCTACTCATTCTTAAGTTCTCTGTGTTAACCACCGACAACACCAGCATCTTTGCATGGTGCCCAACAGAATTAATTGAATGCATCCATTTTCAATGAATGACTGTCTGCCTCCTGTCTGCAGGTGTTTGATGGCTGCAGGTGTTGGGGAGCCTTGCTAACCTCTGTTCAATGTTGCTCAGCAGCATTGCATGATGGAAACCAAATATTGCAACAATGTATCCTTTTTGACCTTTACACTTTTACAGTTGCCTTTTCTGCAGGTGTTCCGTCTGCTTCTTGTGTGGGTCACTAGCTGGGGTTTGCACACTGCTAAGCATTGCCCAAATAAGATAAGCACAGCCAAACCAATGTGTTTCTCTGCTTCCGGTGTTTGTGCTAAGCCATGCACCATGCAAATAATGGCAAAAAATAAATCAATAAATAAAAAAGATAAAAGGGAAAAGTAGTTCAAATGAAGAAAAGCAATCTATGAAATAAAGAAAATACTACAAAATGTTTGCTAGTACACATGAATGATTTTTATAGAGGTCTGGATTTGAACTCTCACGCCAATGAACCTTCAGAACACAGGAATGGTGTCTCATCCCTCTTTGCCACACAAACAGCTTTGCAGCAGGGAACTGAAGTCATTCTGCAATCAACCAACTGCAACATCATCCACAGAGCTAACAAACCATATGACAATTATTTGTACATGTATTCATTTCAGATGTAGTACACTGAATGATCACACAACCATTTATGACTATTGCTTGCAAAAATGCAGCTCTGTCTTATCTAACCAGTAATCTGAAACATACAGTCTGTAAGGCATTCTATACCGCTGTTCTTAAAATATGTGAGGATATTAAATGGCAGTAATATACAGATGTCAACAAATGAAGGGGAGGTTGGACATTAATGAACAGAAACTGAATTGTGTACTGCTTACTTACATTTCAAACCTTGATAAAATTACTTCTACATGTTGTAAGTCTAACCTGACATACCCACTGGAGGTAGGGCAGTCTGCACTGCTGTTGTGTTTTCCTGCTCCACACCAGTAATCATTTACACTTGCAATCCAAAAGCAACAAACACTGAGGGGTGCCTGCACTATGTTTACATCTGTTACATGGAGCCAGGTATTTGGGATTCAGCAATTCTAATGAGTTCACACCTCATTTGCATCTTCACTGTGCTCACAGCCCTGAATCTGCACCATAAAAAGGCAACTGTGTAGCCAGGGAACCTGAAGGTGAGGAGACTTATTTATGTGGAGAATACAGAAGAGTTTATTACTTTGGGATATATCTAAACAGAAGACTACTGGCTTTGAGACGGTATGCTTGCATTTTTCAGCTATATACTACATATGCTGAAATGTCATAAAGAAAAATCTGTTAATATATATATATATATATATATATATATATATATATATATATATATATATATATATATATATATATATATATGTATATGTGTGTGTGTTTGTCAGGGCACTAAACAGATATACATGATTGGCAATAGCTTAAAATGAAATGTTCTGTATTAAATCTGCACACGTTTCAGGAGCAGTTCATTTGATAGCACTTTTAGCATTTCAAAGATGTTTGTTAGCAACATGTGTAATTTGCCTCTTTGGGAGTAGGAGAGGAAAACTTCATTTCTGTTTTGACACAAACAAGGATATGTTGCTATTGTTACTCTCCTTGTTTTGTATCCAGCCTTGCTTTGTGTGTGAATGCAATATGTTACAACCACAAAATTCCTGTTTTATTTATATTCCAATATCTTGACTCTTTTATATTTTTTCCAGTGGGTAATAGTGAAATGCTACCTATTCTGTTTTATCTGGAAACGGGAATTTTTAGTTATGTGATACTTATGTGAATTATCCTTTTGTTGTGTTTTAGGTCACCTAGGACTATGGCACCCAGGTGTCTCAATCCCTGAAATCCCCCTTCAGTAACCCTGAGAATCAGATCATTTTGGAAGCTTTTGGCTGACATGGTGCCTTTCCTGCTTGACAGGGGACATGGAGATACATCAGGCAGAATGCAAATTTGGCAACAGATAGTTGCTGATGTCAGTGCAGTAAGTGGCCACAGCAGGACATATAATTAGGTGTGCCGTAGAGCCACCGACATGATATCATCCGCATTGAGGAGAGCAGCTGCAGTGGACCATCATCTGATGGGTCTCTGGGGGGCTGCTACAGAACCAACACTAACAGCAAATGAAGAGTTCCTGTCCACTGTCAGGGATCCAGCTCCCAGGAAAGTGCAGAGCAGCATGTCCTTGACATTGGTGCTACTGTTTCAGGGACAGCAAGTATGTCCCAGGAGGAACTTCCAGGTAAGCTTACATATCTCAGTTGTTAAATACTCTTGTATAGTCAAATACTGATAGCAATACATTAGTTCTGTTTAATAATAAATTGGTTTGTGGGGGGGATTTTAAAGTGCTACAGTTAACAACACGTTCTGATTAATTACACATGGGCTTATGTTGGACTTATCATCCAAGTTCTAGTTGAAAGTATAGTTAATAGACTTATAAAGGGCAAAAAAGTTTTAACCCTCTGTGTTACTGTTAATAGTGATGATGCTGTTCTTAAATTTTGCTCAACTTCTCCATGACCATCTTCTATTGGAAGCATAGCATCAACTACACATGGTAAGTCAAATATCTTCTTTGTCAGTGTTGATGAGCATTTCAAAGAAATATATATATATATATATATATATATATATATATATATATATATATATATATATATATTATCCATATATGTGATATGTGGGTGTCAGAACTGTTGTGTATATTGATGTACTGTCTGTAGTAGTGACACCACTGTTGATTTGCTAGTATACATTTGACTATAGTAGTGTAGCTATTATTTTTTTCCTGTGCTTGTTTCTTATTATCACAGGTGATCCTGACAGTGAAAGTGTAGAATTCTTACCACCTGATGTCAGAGTATCGTCAGACTGATAATGATGGTGGTCAACAGAGGCCCATTCGGGGGGGGTGCAGAGATTGGATATGACACTGAGGTTGACATTCAGCCATCCCCTGTAATTCCATTGGGCATAATCAGTATGCTGCACTAACCCACATGGGATTGGTGGAGGCTGAGACACTCAATCAGGGAAGTGTGGTTCTTTAGATTCAATGTCTGTTGACTATGCCTGCAGCCAAAATCAGTGAGCTGCCATACAGGAGGGTTGTTAGGGGTGCTTGGAGGAGGAATGCTGTCCATCCTCCACCTGATCTAATTTTGTCTTCCCTTGCCACTTGATGTATGCTTAGAGCCATCATGGAGGCATATTCCCATAGATCCTCCAGAGAAATGCTTGGGTTTGTAGATGTGGCACAGGCTGACATGCCTTATTGCCTCCACGATGTTGCTGATTCAATGGATTGGATTATCGACACATTGGAACGGGCAGTGTCTGTGATGTAACATCTGCTGGGAGGATGACAGCATCATTGTGGGTGTAGGTCAGCGATATCATCTGCTGTTAGCCAATGTGGCCATGCATGATCACACTCCCAAAGTGGCACTTCTTCCATTCCTCCATCAGTGCTTGAGGTGTCCACACCCAGACATGGCAGGCCATGAGATCATGGTTCTGGGTGTCCTCATATGTAAAATTCATCCAACAGACATCAGTCATGTTCAGGTAGCAGTAGTGCATCTGACCATGGGCATGAACATGCCAGTGCAACTCCTGGCAGAGCCAGTTCTATGGTTAGTTACGACAATGATGAACTGACACCTCTACCATGAATTGTTCACATCTGTCTGACATACCAAGATGTAGAGGTAGCACAGCGCTTGGCTGCACTCATGCAGACACTCATACACCAATTTACCCTGGAAGTCCCATACAGACACACACACACAACAGTTTCATAGTTCAGCTGTGAAGCTTAAAGCACATTTTGTCTCACTGGCCATTTGTTACTTTATCCAAATGTCTGCCTACTTATTTTTTTTACTCACCCATACTCAGTGACCTTTTGTGTCAGCCTAGGTCCCCCCCCCCCCCACAACATCTTGTGCAAGTGATGATAACTGTGCCATATCCCTGTTTTCTACCTTTTGGATTCAGGGATACATAATATTTGTGTCTGATGCTCAGGGTGCATAGCTGAGTTAGTGCTTAGTATATCTGCATTTGTGATGTTGATTTGGTAATTGTACCTTTGATATATATTGGTCTTAGAAAGTTAGACAGTTAAAATACTTGAGAAACAACAATGGGACAACCATGGAAAAGCGCATATATTTAATAAACAATAAGCAGTAAACAGATAACTGCTTTCAGAGATGCGTCCTTCATCAGATCAATACAAAAATATAAAATCAGTCTGCATATAAATACACTTAAAAACAATTAAATAAATTAAAACCTTTAACCAATTAACATTTTCTAGCCTTTAAAATAGGTTTCAAACGTATAAAACCATTTAAGCCTGGTGGAATATCAGCTGTCAAACCAGCTATTCAGTGGGTTTCTTTAACTTCTGTGGCATTCTTTATGTCACCACCTCTAGGTGCAGGAGTGTAAATATCCAGAGCCATAAATTTAAAATCATGCTGTGGAAATTCATTAATGTGTTGAGCTACTGCACTTCTTTGCACACTTCTCCGTATATCACCCATATGCTGTAAAATGCATTCCTTTAACATTCTGCTGGTTTTACCAACATAAAAAGAAGTGCATTCTGAACAGGTTGCTATGTAAATCACATTTTTAGTAGTAGAACAGCATACATAGCGTGAACACTTATATATCCTTTTAGTAACAGGATGCTCAAACACATTATTAGTCTTAATATACCTGCATGCCTTACATCTTTTACATGGATATGTACCTGATTTGCCACTATATAATTTACCTAGGTTATTCTTATCACCAGGTCCTGGTCTATAACATAACAGACTTTTTAACTTACAATTTCTCTTGTAGCTGAAGTTTGGCACGTCACCTAGTATATTTTTCATCCTGTCATCAGACAATAATATCTTCCAGTTATTTTGTATTATATTCTTTATATATTTAAAATCAGTACTAAAAGTAAAGGGTAACCTAACCTTACATATATTTCTCTGTCCCTTATTAACTGAATCTAAGGTCTACCTTTCCAATCCCTCATGGACGTAACCCTTTCTGATGCTTCCCTAACTTCCCTACTTTTGTAACCACGTTCCAACAAATTATTCTCTGTTACATTTATATGATGTAAAAAATCACTTTCCTTACAACAAAGTCAGGAAGTTCTCAGAAGCTGATTATCCATGACATGCTTAAAATATGGTGGGGGTGCATGCTACCCCTAGCCAACAGAGCATTTTTCCAGCATGACTTATGGTATAACAAAGTGCTTATTTTACCCCCTTCATCCACTTTTAGTAAAATATCCAAAAATTCTATAAAATCTACTGATGAACATATATTACTTTAATGAAAGAGTAGCATATATGGACAAAAAATATGTTGAACATATATGCAGTTTGTTGAATACTGTATTTGAGAACAATGTGTTTACCTTTGAACAGAAGTTTTATTTACGGCGTTGGGGTGTTCCCATGGGCACACCCTGCACTAACAGCTATGCAAACCTGGTTCTAGCTGAATGGGAGATGAGATACATTTTGATTGAAGAAAATCCGTGACTAGCACATATGGGTTTATATCGCAGATTTGTGGATGATGTCTTTTTTTTTTTTTTTTGTGGAAAGGGGATACACAACAATTGGATGCTTTTGTTAAGTATTTAGAGACAACTACCACATTTTTAAGATTTACTGTGCATTCATCAGTAGATTTAATAGAATTCTAGGATATTTTATTAAAAGTGGATGAAGGGGGTAAAATAAGTACTTTGTTGTACCATAAGTCATGCTGGAAAAATGCTGTATTGGATAGGGGTAGCATGCACCCCCACCATATTTTTAAGAATGTCATGGATAATCAGCGTCTGAGAACTTCCCAACTTTGTAGTAAGGAAAGTGATTTTTTTTTTACATCATATAAATGTAACAGAGAATAATTTGTTAGAACGTGGTTACAAAAGTAGGGAAGTTAGGGAAGCATCAGAAAGGGTTAAGTCCATGAGGGATGGGAAAGGCAGACCTTGGTATTCAAAGAATACTGGAGATTTAGTTAATAAGGGAAAGAGAAATATATGTAAGGTAAGGATTGCCTTTACTTTAGTACTGATTTTAAATATATAAAGAATATAATACAAAATAACTGGAAGATATTATTGTCTGATGAGTGGATGAAAAATATAGTAGGTGATGTGCCAAACTTCAGCTACAAGAGAAATCTTAACTTAAAGAGTCTGTTATGTTATAAACCAGGACCTGGTGATAAGAATAACCTAGGTAAATTATATAGTGGCAAATCAGGTACATATCCATGTAAAAGATGTAAGGCATGCAGGTATATTAAGACTGATAATGTGTTTGAGCATCCTGTTACTAAAAGGATATATAAGTGTTCACACTGTGTAAGCTGTTCTACTAAAATGTGATTTACATAGCAACCTGTTCAGAATGCACTTCTTTTTATGTTGGTAAAACCAATAGAATGTTAAAGGAATGTATTTTAGAGCATATGGGTGATATAACGAGAAATGTGCAAAGAAGCGCAGTAGCTCAACACATTAATGAATTTCCACAGCATGATATTAAATTGATAGCTCTAGATATTTACACTCCTGCACCTAGAGGTGGTGACATAAAGAATGCCACAGAATTTAAAGAAACCCACTGGATAGCTGGTTTGAAAGCTGATGTTCCACCAGGCTTAAATGATTTTATACCTTTAAAACCTATTTTAAAGGCTAGAAAATGTTAGTTGGTTAAAGGTTTTAATTAATGTAATTGGTTTTTCAAGTGTATTTATATGCAGACTGATTTTATATTTTTGTATTGATCTGATGAAGGATGCATCTCCAAAAGCACTTATCTGTTTACTGCTTATTGTTTATTAAATATATGCGCTTTGCTGTGGTTGTCCAATTGTTGTTTCTCAAGTATCTTAACCGGCTTTTTTCTACATTGGGACTGATTTTCTCCTTGTTGCTGTTTGCCTACTTTAAAGTTAGATGGTTGATAGAATCAAACATTTTTTGCATCAGTGTCGTGCCTTCGTTGAAGACTGGGCCTCAAGCTGGCACCTCGGCACCGTAAAAATCTACTGCCAATCATTAGCAGGCAGGAGTTCTGCTGTGGCAACCCCTAACCGGGAAAAGCAGAAAAAAGAACAGCAACATTGTTAGTGATCTTGTGAGGGTTGTGAAGTCTGAAATTGAAACGTGTCTCATTACCTTCTAACTTCTCTCTTTAATGATTTTCCAGAACAAAAGTATGGCGCTAAACTGGGGACATTCAGTGACCATCAGTACTTTTTAGAGGTATGACTGTGTGAATCTTTGATGCCTGAGGTCTACTACTTAATAATGGACACATATAAGTCACATAAGTCTCTGCTGTCACATGTTAAAGTCATTATTGTACAAATAACCCACCTTTACCTTTTACTTGCATGCATTACCAAGTCACAACATGCAAAGATATGCCATTAATTTTATACTATTGAACTCCAGGTTCAACACTTATCTTGTAGCTCTAACAGTTGCAACAGTTTTAGTTCAGGGCTGGTTCTGTCTGATGCTAGGAATGCACAGCCATTACATGGGTACGTAAAGGTTGTGAGTGTTGCCTGGCATCAATGTTACTATATGTATGTGCAGAGCAGGAATGTTTTAGACCCTTAGGTGGTAAGTGAGAGTGCTATGTGTTGCCTCTTAGCCAGTGCAGGGGCATATTGAGCATGCCTATGTCTGCCTACACCCACAGCAGCTGCTGGATCCCCCTCTGACTCCTCACCTGCATGTGGCTGTGGTGATCTTGCCATTGGTGATGGGATGTGTGCCCCTTCCCCTTGTTGATCCTGCTGAAGCTGCTTTCTCAGGATGATGTTGTGTAGCATGGTGCATACTGTGAATATTTCAGTATATGGATGTGGATTGTACTGCAGGGTTCCCCCAGATGTATTTAGGCACCAGAACCATGAGTTTACAGCCCAAACACAAACTCTATGTTATTTCTGGTTTGAGCATTTGCCTCATTATAGTGTTCTTCAGTGGGTGTGCATGCATTTCTGATGGGTGTCATCAGCCACATTATCAGTGTTTAACCTGCATCTCCCAGTAAATGATCCTGTGGGATTACCCCCCCCCCCCCAGTAAACATCTGATACAGTTAGGAAGTATGCCAGATATTTGAGTCGTGGTAACTGCTTGGGTTTCCTGCACACATTTTCAAGAAGATTCTTTTGGCATTACACATGACTTGGCAGTTAATAGAGTGGAAGCCTTTTCTATTTAGGTAGAGCCTTCTCTGTTTCCCAGGTGGTGCCTTAAGTTTTATATGTGTGCAATCTATGGTACCCAGTACTTCAGGGTAGTGTGCTACAGGATACAACTTCTGCATATTTGTGGTCCTCTTCTCAGGAGTACAGGGAAAATATTTGTGGTCACTGACATGTTGTAGCATAGCATTCAGGAATTGATGGAGGGTCCTTGAAGCTGATGCTTGTGACACCCCCAGCATGTCCCCTGTTGGTCTCTGAAAGGTTTCTGTAGCTAAAATTCTAAGCACTACACATACCTTTGTCTTCACTAGTGTAGGTTCCCCTCAGTTTGCCCTGGGTCTGAGATGAGGATGACAGAGGTTGCAGAGTTCCTGTAGTGTGTCTCTATCTACCCTGTAGCTCTCCATGTCATGCAAATTGTCATAAGGTAACTGGGGTGTGAAAGCTCTTCTCCTTCTTCGTCGTGGTCTAGTAGCAGCAGCAGTAGCACAGACGTCAGCCTGTTGCGCACACACATGAGTTAAAGCAACAGCAGCCGCTAACAGTTATTTATTTAGTTATTTATATTTGTTGACCAGGAGTGTCCGACTGGACGTAGGTCCATTTTCAGCGGAAGCCCGGGGAGAAAAGCTCCACAGTTAAAATAAACAGACAGTAGTTACATTGGATTACATAGCGATTAACAATTTACATAGCAATTACTTACAACATATTTACAGATGAAGAACATAGTACATCAGTAGACAACTAGACTCTTTACCTGTGAAGTACATAACAGACATTAACAAATGTTACAATAAGAAGTTCCTGCTGTATAATAAGTACTAGGCTTATGAGCATCTGAGCTTGCTATAATCAAGGTAGTTAGTGGAGTGGAAAGAAAGGTAGTGGTCGGATGGGGTGGGTGATATTAGAGTGGGAGTTGCAAGGGCATAACCAGCATGTTTTTAGGTGCGCTTTTAGTAAAGTTTTGAAGTGGGTGCATGATGGTATGGAGTTAATTGTGGGTGGGAGGGAGTTCCATAATTTGGCTATGGTGCAAGAGAATAGTGCTTCACCAGCAGAGTTATTGGCTTTAGTGATCTGCAAGTGATTTTTGTTGCTGGATCTTAGTGGTCTGGTGGTGCAATAGGGTTGGAGTAGATTCTGGAGGGATGGGACATTTAGTGGATGGTTTACTAGTTTGTGGGCGAGTGAGAGTTGATACCATTGAAGTGTTTCTGTGTAGACTCCTTTCTATGGCTGTAGTCCAATAGGTTTTGAAATTTTCAGGGAAAACTAGCTCTGAGTCTACACAATTGCTTTATAGTTTGTTGAATAGCTCCTCCATCTTGGATTTGTTAATTAGCGCACTCTTACTCCTCTATTGCTTTATAGTTTGTTGACTAGCTCCTCCATCTTGGACTTGTTAATTAGCACACTCTTACTCCTCTATTGCTTTATAGTTTGTTGACTAGCTCCTCCATCTTGGACTTGTTAATTAGCGCACTCCTACTCCTCTATTGCTTTATAGTTTGTTGACTAGCTCCTCCATCTTGGATTTGTTAATTAGCGCACTCTTACTCCTCTATTGCTTTATAGTTTGTTGACTAGCTCCTCCATCTTGGACTTGTTAATTAGCGCACTCTTACTCCTCTATTGCTTTATAGTTTGTTGACTAGCTCCTCCATCTTGGATTTGTTAATGAGCGCACTCTTACTCCTCTATTGCTTTATAGTTTGTTGACTAGCTCCTCCATCTTGGACTTGTTAATTAGCACTCCTACTCCTCTATTGCTTTATAGTTTGTTGACTAGCTCCTCCATCTTGGATTTGTTAATTAGCGCACTCTTACTCCTCTATTGCTTTATAGTTTGTTGACTAGCTCCTCCATCTTGGATTTGTTAATTAGCGCACTCTTACTCCTCTATTGCTTTATAGTTTGTTGACTAGCTCCTCCATCTTGGACTTGTTAATTAGCGCACTCTTACTCCTCTATTGCTTTATAGTTTGTTGACTAGCTCCTCCATCTTGGATTTGTTAATTAACGCACTCTTACTCCTCTATTGCTTTATAGTTTGTTGACTAGCTCCTCCATCTTGGATTTGTTAATGAGCGCACTCTTACTCCTCTATTGCTTTATAGTTTGTTGACTAGCTCCTCCATCTTGGACTTGTTAATTAGCGCACTCCTACTTCTCTATTGCTTTATAGTTTGTTGACTAGCTCCTCCATCTTGGATTTGTTAATTAGCGCACTCTTACTCCTCTATTGCTTTATAGTTTGTTGACTAGCTCCTCCATCTTGGACTTGTTAATTAGCGCACTCTTACTCCTCTATTGCTTTATAGTTTGTTGACTAGCTCCTCCATCTTGGATTTGTTAATGAGCGCACTCTTACTCCTCTATTGCTTTATAGTTTGTTGACTAGCTCCTCCATCTTGGACTTGTTAATTAGCGCACTCCTACTCCTCTATTGCTTTATAGTTTGTTGACTAGCTCCTCCATCTTGGATTTGTTAATTAGCGCACTCTTACTCCTCTATTGCTTTATAGTTTGTTGACTAGCTCCTCCATCTTGGATTTGTTAATTAGCGCACTCTTACTCCTCTATTGCTTTACAGTTTGTTGACTAGCTCCTCCATCTTGGACTTGTTAATTAGCGCACTCTTACTCCTCTATTGCTTTATAGTTTGTTGACTAGCTCCTCCATCTTGGATTTGTTAATTAGCGCACTCCTACTTCTCTATTGCTTTATAGTTTGTTGAATAGCTCCTCCATCTTAGACTTGTTAATTAGCACACTCTTACTCCTCTATTGCTTCATAGTTTGTTGACTAGCTCCTCCATCTTGGATTTGTTAATTAGCGCACTCTTACTCCTCTATTGCTTTACAGTTTGTTGACTAGCTCCTCCATCTTGGACTTGTTAATTAGCGTACTCTTACTCCTCTATTGCTTTATAGTTTGTTGACTAGCTCCTCCATCTTGGACTTGTTAATTAGCACACTCTTACTCCTCTATTGCTTTATAGTTTGTTGACTAGCTCCTCCATCTTGGGCTGGTTGATTAGCATACAGTTCAGCTACTTATGCTATAATTAGCATGACACGGTATTAAACTTGTTTGTGTGACTCTACAGCTTACTGAATCCAAAACAGTGTGCTACCATGTGCACATCATTGCTTGATGCACACACAGTGTAATAAGATCATGTAGGCTTTATTGAATCTAGCCGAGTAAATATTAATTTTATAACGTTTTGTAAAAAAATTGCAATATTTCAGTAACTATTATAGCCATACTCACAGGATCAGCAAGATTCTGGTTGTACCTCCCTGAACTTTCACATGAGGCTATGCAGTTCTGTCAGGGTCACTTGTTTTTTCATATATTTAGAAAAATATGAAAATTACAAGAATATAAATAAACAGTATATGAACAATTAATATCTCTTTAGCAGAAGTAGACAGTGGTCAAACATCAGTGCAGTTGTGCTGCACATTATGGAGGCTCTAAGATGAAAAGTTTCAATATCTTGTATGAAACATGGGTTTGGAAATATTAATGGAAATATGAAGAGACATATTAGATGCCAACAGGCATCACTAGGATGTAACTATAAAAACACCTGGAGTGTCACTAGGATGTAAATATAAAAACACTTGGAGTGTCACTAGGATGTAATGAGTCAAGCTTTTGAGCCAGATACTTCACATTCCTCAGATCATGTTCATTTTCAGACAGTAATGTGGTATTGTCAACTTAATGATTGTTGATAATTCCTGCTCCAAACCTGCCTTTTCTTTTTATTAATGCTAGTGATCTTTTCCATTACTTCCACAAAGTCTCATTTCTGTACAACCTATTCAGTGAATTACATGTACACTCATCAATTATGCTGGTAAAATATGCTGTTTGAAATGCCTTACAAAATTCTGTCAAATGTTTAGTAAATCATGCTATATAGATTTACTTTTACTTTTATATATTTTTGGAAAATGATCCTGACCTCTGCACAGTCTGAATATATTATTAATGGGGGTGCAACATGCTTTACTGTACCTGTAGCCACATTGATTCCACAGATTGTGATGGCTGTCAGTTAGACCTTCACTGGCTTCTCTATATTTCCACTTCCAAATGTGGTATGACTCAAAAAAAATATTTTAATTAACTTTTGCTGGATATCAGAACCTGGGGGGGTGAACAATACTCTGAATTGTCCTCTGTTTTGCTCTTTGAATGTTCATTTCCTGAAGGTATGAATTTTCAAAATGTTTGATTCTATGGACAGAGCTAGGGGCTTTTTTTGATGTGAATAAATATCAGTACCCTACAGGATGGTTTTCACATTTTTTTTGAGCTTGTCCATTGCAGATCTCTCTCTCTCTCTCTTTATATATATATATATATATATATATATATATATATATATATATATATATATATATATATATATATACATACATGCACACAAACATACACACATACACACACACACACACACACACACACACACACACACACACACATATATATATATATATATATATATATATACGTATATATATATATATATAGGGCTACTTTTCTTTGTCAAAATTCCATTATTTCGAAAAAGAAAAGTAGAGGACCATTTATGCAAAAGTGCACTTAAACGAAAGTGCACTTTCATGAATTTCAGTTCAACGAACCATAAGAAAGGAAACAGGAAATACTGCTGCACCAAAGCACACTACAGTGGAGAAAAGGGAATTTATCTGTTTCCCCACTGTAGTGGGATCTCGGAGTTAGTATATTTAAGTAGTGGAGGTGTGGGGGTGCAAGAGGGCTTGCCCCCCTGCAAAACACTATTTTTGTGTTTTCTTTTTCTGTTTTTTTTAATGGTTCATTGAACCAATATTCGCAAAAGTGCACTTTCGTTTAAGTGCACTTTCGCATAAGTGATCCTCTACTTTTATTTTTCAAAATAATGAAATTTCAACAAAGAAAAGTAGATTCATATATATATATATATATATATATATATATATATATATATATATATATATATATATATATATAGGTCCTTGTTGTTACATCAAAAGTATAGTTCATCGAACCGTAGTTTTGCGGGCCCACTTTAGCGAAAGTGCATTTTATTGAAAATGCACTTTCGCTAAAGAAAACAAAACAAAAAAAACCATGCAGTTTGCATGTAACATTAGTTGTACATCAGCATGTAGTGTTGATGAACAACTAAGCAAACTAGTGCCGAGATCATGGTACAGTGGGGATAAGGGAATATTCCCTTTTCCCCACTGTAGTGCGATCTCGGAGTGAGAATATTAAAGTAGGGGGGTGTGGGAGGTACAGGGGGCTTGCCCCCCTCCATAATTGTGTTTAGTGTTTTTTTTTAATTTATCTTTTATTTTTATTTTTCTGCGAAAGCGAGTTTTCGATATAATGCACTTTCACAGAAGTCAGTTATCGGAAGTACAGTTCAATGAACCATATTTTCGATAATACAACACAGACCCATATATATATATATATATATATATATATATATATATATGTGTGTGTGTGTGTATGTGTGTGTGTGTGTGTGTGTGTGTGTGTGTGTGTGTGTATGTGTGTGTGTATTTCTATAAAGCAAAGGGTAAAAAGGACACGCAGAAAAACTACAAGAAAAACCCAGCCAAGCTAGAGTTTTTACTGTGTTATACCTTAAAGGAACAGAGTTTGTTTTTTTTTGTTTTGATTCTGGTCTTTGTTTACATTTTCACCCTGGCTTTCTGAGCATGACCCAGCTTTGGCTGCATGGGTTGGGGGAGGGGTGTTTACAGGAAGTTCCAACTGTCTTAATCAAATTACATCCCAAATTGCAGTTGTACTAACAAGAACTCTCACTGAGTCATTCATTTGTTTCACCTGTGTTTTTTTTCCTCAGAGAACATTAGCCTTTCAGGAATTTTATGACCTCACTTGCCACTACTTTGTAGGAAAGCATATGAGTAGTGCAAAGCTAAAATGTTACTAAACAGTTTTCTGTTCATTTCATTTGATATTTTATTTTGTGTGGATTTCTGAATGCTACCTAAGTGCTATGATGTCATGCATGACTGCCACTTGCTCTGTAGAAACCATCACATTGTTGCAAGTTTCAAACAGTAGTAGAACCAGTCTTAATTTTTTTCATATTTTGTTTTTTGATCTGTGAATACTAGCCAAGTGTAATGGTTTTCTGACCAACTGTAAAAAACATGTGTGTGATGCAAGCAATATATTTAATTTAAATGAAGTCCTAAACTTACTGTCACAGTGGGGGCTGTATAGTACAGCAACTTGTGATAGTTATATATACTAATTCAGGGATTGCTTTACAATGGAGTAAGAGGAATACGTCAATAGACTGCTAAGATTTAGTATGAATTCACTAAACTGTACTCTTTTTGACTATACATGAAGGAAATAAAGAGCTACACAATTAAGCTAAGCTTTTTGATGACTTCATAAAAAGTAAACACTGAGAGTCTTGCCTAAGCACTCCCACCCCAAACACACACGAAAATGTAATATCCTTATTATTCCACAGTGATTGGGGACTGATGGCTTTGACAGGAACTGAATAGTGATAATTGCGTTCACTAGAGGGAATGAAAACAGGGCTGCACAAAGTAAATTCAAACCAGGGGAAGGGTTGATGATGACGTGGTAAGTGGGTGGTGACAACTGGAAAGTATGAGGACAAGTTGCTTTATGTCAGAATTTTAGACTCTGGGATTCTGTCTTTAAACCTCCTGTAGAGGAGACCTGTGGGATATATGCATATGACCCCTTAAGGACATCAAGTGTTTCAGCTGCATGGCTTCTGAATGTGCATGACATTTTACTTTTTAAGTCTTTACACCCAGCTGATGTCAATCCCCTGTGTTTCTGAAGTATAGCCAAACTATCCACTTATGCTGTTCTAATGAGGTCGATAAAAAGGCCGAAACATGCATGCCCACAGCTAGTGGTGTTTGGCTTTATTGACCTGAATGTAAACCTAAAGACTTGAATACTGAAACACTAAATAGGCTACTTATAACTTTCAGTTCCATATCCACTAGACAAATAATCCAAGACCGAGTACAGGTGAGGCAAGGTATAGCTAAACTACTAAGCAAAGAGAGAGTGAAATATTGATACAAGAAAAGCAAACACTCCATGTTTCATTAATCAGTTTATTAACCTTAGGGTCCTTGATTGTGGCACTCATGCATTACATATTTAAATATGGCAATCAGTGCTACATAAGGAAAACAACTAACATGTGAACTGAATGGGAAAAGCACAATACAATCAGTAGACAAGACGTGGCCAAAGTGTATGAAAGACAGGGCTCAAGGGGAGGCAGCAGGTCCTGTGCAACAATGGGAGAAACAGCAGGAGAAAATGGGCTGATAAAGTACACCACAGTACTTCTTAAAAACATTAAGTGCATTAACATACTATGCTTCCTAAGACTGTGCAGTAGGTGGAAAAAAACAGATGACAAGTACACATTCTTGAATTTGTGCTGTGCCCTTGTCACCACTGTACAGATGAAAATGCAGACATGTAAGATACTGTGAATGGAGCATCCTTATTTGACATCCGTTTGTGATTGCCTCATTGGCATTGCCTGTGTTCATGTTGGTCATCCAACTGTTGGTTTGTAGTCTGACAACTATGGAGGTTGCCAGGGGTAGAACGACATATTAGTAGGTGGTCAGAAGACTGCCCCTCGTTAGTAGCAGTAAGCATTCCTAAAGTAGCTATCCACATTTCACAACAGGCGATTACTAGGCCGACAGTAAACTAGGGAACCATGCAAAAGGCAGAACATGCACAGATGACAAACAAATGTAAAAGAGTACAGGAACAAGAGAATATCATTGATAATGTCATTTCATATAGTCAACTGTGGGGAAGTGGGCTGAAAATGGAATGCAGCAAGAAAAGACACTGCAGGAAGGAAAATTTTTTGTACACATCGCTACTGTAATTATGACTGAGAAAAAGCACTACAGAAAAGATTAACTTGCAGAGAAAAGCTATGAATTTCTTTGGACACTAACAGAAACCCACAACCACCATAGTGAATAACAGACTGAGGAAACATAACATAGAAACAGTACTGTGATAGTTGTGATGTGTACTGAAATAAGGAATAAAGGGACAGGGGCGCAGGTTCATGCAAAGTTGCGATGCATGCAGTCCATGAGACCATTAGGGAGTCTAGCCCAAATTCTCAATTTCCGCAAAGCATTGGCTGGATAAGTGACTTACTCAAGGTCACAGAGTAGGAGAATGAAGATGGAAAGACTCAAACCATGTAACCTTAGTACTGGAAGTAGAACTTTAGCCCTCTGCACTTACTGGCACACATCACAAGGAATGGGCTGGTGCAGGCCTCAGTTTACTGATGGTTGTAACCCTCAGGAGTGCAATTTCCTGCAAAAGTACACAGAGTAATTTCTAACTCTTACAAAGCCCAGAGCATAAGCAGTACTTGTATCATTATCATGGAGTCAGTTTTGCTGAAGAGTGAAAAGAGAAAACACTATGCCAGAAGACATCTGTGCTGCAAAAAAAAAAAAAGTTCTCTAAAGTTACGGAATGGAAAGTTAGTAATATTTGGCTGTAGAACTGCAGAAAAGCATTAAGAAGAGAAAGAACATAACATTAGTTATAAAACAAATGCAATTGCCCTCTCCAAAAGAAAATTGCAGTGACTAGGGAATAGAATGATTTTCCAGTCCTTTAATTTTACTGTGTCATTATCAAGGAGTCATGTTTGTAGAAGACTGATTTTCCTGGTCTTTAACAAATCACTATATGACCAGAATAACAAAAAAAGATAGAAAATATAATGCTACAAGACATCAGTGTCTCAGAAAAAAAAACAGTTATCCAAAGTTAAAGAACAGAAAGTCAGTCACATTTTGTTTTGAAAATTACTTGGTAAGGGGAACCAGGAATATGACATTAGTTATAAAAACAAATGGAAATAAAGCATTTTTTATGGCATTGAGGTAAATATAATTACATAAATAAATACAAATAACAAAAAGTATTTCCAATGCAGACAATGGGGAGCAGAATTATTCTCAAATCCATTCCTTTCTACTAGCTGCTATCCTACATGACACTATAAGGATCTTTCAGTGCAGTGACTGTTTTGTCACCTCAGAAATGATGTAGAAGAGGAGACTGTCAATTGATCTTGGACTACGAAAGGATACTTTGAACAAAGGCCTACAATTTAGCTACTTTTGGATACAGCAGCACTAACTCCTTTGTATGGAGTAAAACAAACTGAGACAACATAAATGAGGGCATTCCAGAAAAAAATGAAGCAGTCCTGTTAGGGAAGGTATATAAATTGACAGTGACTGACACTAATTCCACTATATGTCAATACCATGGGAACACACCACTACTTCCTTAGGTCTATCATGACTCATATAAAGCAGACCTGAAATGGATTATGGGAAAAATAAAGGCTTGAAGAAAAACAAGATTATGTTGATATCTTAAGCCCCACTGTTAGCCATTTGTGGAAAAACATATTAAAATTATAAAAGAACTCGAGTGATTTTTGAGGGTTAATATAAGACAGAAAACAAATATAGAGTAAAAAATAGATTTGTTTAGTTCTAAGGTGGAGTTTTCCTTTAGCGCAAACACACAGTGATAACCACTGGCACTAAAATAACTCCAAAGAACCCAAAAGCTTCCGGGTGAACAAACTGCCAACCAAGAACAGCCCAAACTCAGAATAATGTTAAAACAAAAATAATTTATTAAGTGCTTTTGTCCTTTTCAAATAAGGACTTCTTCAGAATCAATTAACAAGTTCAGTCCCAGTACATTTATAGGAAGTAAGCTTCACATGACATTAATTAATACAGTAATCAATCAATTTAAATAAAATGGACCAAAATCCAGGTTCCTACTAGGAACATCATAAAGAACAAACATCCAATATATGAACCAAACCTGATCTATGCAACCTTAAATAAAAATACTAACCCTATAGTGTGTGAAATAATGAAATTGTAAAAATCAAGTCAGACTAAAAAGGAAACAAGTACCTAAAAAGCAGAACCTAATAAATATATCCTAAAAAACACCCATCCAAACTAAAAAACTCAGCCCTTCCTAAAAATACTATCTGTATCCCAACCTATATGAAAATGGTGGAAACCCTAATATGGATTTAATGCTGTATGTTTAAGGAAGGGCACAAGGTGATGTTGTCATTAAGACCTGGGGGGGGGGGTAGTAGCATTAAGCCTAAACTGACAATATACTTCTTTCATTGCTAATATATTTTCCCAATGAACCCCTCATGGGTACCTCTTAACCGTTTCAGTAATACCAAAAATAAATTTATTAAAGTTATAGCAAACCAAAGAATGCTTATACAAGGCATTATTCAAATTCTGGTGTTTTATAGCGTATAAAGGCTTGTATATACTCTGACATAAAATTTTCTCTGTCTTACCTTTATAAAAGTAATTACACCCTTGGCAGACAGCAATATACACAAGACCTGAACTCTCACACTCTCCTACCCCTTGTTCAATAATTTTTGGGGGGGTCCAACCACAATATCATGTCCTAATAAAATGAAAGCAGAACATTTACATGGACCACATTTATGAGTACCTCTTTTGTCCCTACAGACAGTTAAAGGGTGTTCCAGCAAATATTTCAAATTTGAATCATTTTAAAAACAAAACAAGGTTTGTTCCCTAATTTATGAATTAGTTCTGAATTGGTTTGAAACAAAATCCAGTTCTTAGTGAGAATAATTGTAACCTCCTTGCTGAAACTCCCATAATGTAGAACCATGGAATGTGCAAAATGGGTGTCAGGGTTATTGTTCCCTTGAGAAACAACTACTACCTCGCTCCCAACTGGCACCCACCGCTACATCCTTGACCTGCCTAAAATATTCCCCCTTCAAATAAAAAAAAATTATTACCAAAAATGTACTCTATAAGAACCGTTATAAAATTTATAATATCATTGTTCAAAGTAGAAAGTTCCTGTAAAGCTTCATAAAAACTCTAACCCTTCTTTATGGGGAATAGAAGTAAACTAGTCAATCATGTCAATGGTAACAAAAGCACAGTCATTGGCATAATATTCATTCTTAACCTTTCTTCAAAAGTCCCATGAATCAATTAATACATAATCAATAGGCCCTAAAATGCCCTTAACAAGCCTATCTACAAACAGCCCTAAAGTATATGTAGGACTATTACGAGAAGCCACTATAATTCTAAAGGGAGGGGTGGTAATACTTTTATGGATTTGGGGAATACCAAATACATTAGGAATAACTGGATGTTAGTTCCTTAAAAATTATAACGCATTTCATTAATAACCCTCTGTAATAATGAATCTTCTAAAAATAACTGTATTTTCCTATTAACAATATTAACTTCATTTAATGACACTATCACATATGTATCTGTGTCATGTCACAATATTTAAAGACTATATTAATCAATGTTTTGGTTCTAAACTTTGCAGGAAGCCAATGTATTCTAATACTTCGTTGGACATTGAGAGTAATCAGCCTTTATATACTAAGAGAAATTTGGTGAGTGGACAAATAAGAGCAGCTCATATGTCTTCCACAATTCAGGATTTTAAGGTAGAGCTAGCCACACTGTTTCACATGTTTGGTGAAAGGGGATACCCTCTGGACATGATCAAAAGGATACCCTCTGGACATGATCACAAGGAGTGACAAAGAGGTTTTAGAAGGTTGGGAATCTAATTACAAACCATTATTAGGGAGTGAGGTAGTAGTTGTTTCTCAAGGGAACAATAACCCTGACACCCATTTTGCACATTCCATGGTTCTACATTGCAGGAGGTTCAACAAAGAGGTTAAAAATATTCTCACTGAGAACTGAGTTTTGTTTCAAACCAATTCAGAACTAATTCATAAATTGGAAGACAAATCTTGTTTTGTTTTTAAAATGATTCAAATTTGAAATATTTGCTGGAACACCCTTTAACTGTCCGTAGGGTCTAAAGAGGTACTTGTAAATGTGGTTCATGTAAATTTTGTTTTTTCATTTTATTAGGACATGATATTGTGGTTTGAACCCCCCCTAAAATATTGAACTAGGGGTAGGAGAGTGTGAGAGTTCAGGTCTTGTGTATATTGCCGTCTGCCAAGGGCGTAATTACTTTTATATAGGTAAGACAGAGAGAACTTTACATTAGAGTATATACAAGCATTTATACGCTATAAAACACCAGAATTTGAATAATGCCTTGTATAAGCATTCTTTGGTTTGCTACAACTTTAATAAATTTGTTTTTCGTATTACTGAAATGGTTAAGAGCTACCCATGAGAGGTTCATTGGGAAAATAGATTAGCAATGAAATAAGTATATTGTCAGTTTAGGCTTAATAGTACTGCCCCCCCCCCAGGTCTTAATGACAACATCACCTCGTGCCCTTCCTTAAACATACAGCATTAAATCCATAGTAGGGTTTCCACCATTTTCATATAGGTTGGGATACAGATAGCATTTTTAGGAAGGGCTGAGTTTTTTAGTTTGGATGGATTTTTTTAGGATATATTTATTAGGTTCTGTTTTTAGGTACTTGTTTCTTTTTTAGGTTGACTTGATTTTTACAATTTCATTATTTCACACACTATAGGGTTAGTATTTTTATTTAAGGTTGCATAGATCAGGTTTGGTTCATATACTGGATGCTTGTTCTTTATGATGTTCCTAGTAGGAACCTGGATTTTGGTCCATTGTATTTTAATTTATTGATTACTGTATTAATTAATGTCATGTGAAGCTTAATTCCTATAAAAGTACTGGGACTGAACTTGTTAATTGATTCTGAAGAAGTCCTTACTTGAAAAGGATGAAAGAGCTTAATAAATTCTTTTTGTTTTAACATTCTTCTGAGCTTGGGCTGTTCTTGGTTGGCAGGTTGTTCACCCAGAGGCTTTTTGTTTCTTTGGAGTTTTCCTTTAAAGGAAAACTGTTTTCCTCCCTTGTTCTCTAGCTCTTAAAGTCTGTACAACAGTTACTTTACACTAGGAACTCCTATAACCATGACTTACATTTTGATTCTGGTAATCATGAACACACAGGTAGAAACCTCACTCTCCAAAGTTAAGAATACAGCATCCATGGGACCAGATGACATCCCGGGCTGTGTACTACATGAACTACAAAATGAAGTGGCACCTCACCTAAGTGTCATGTTTAATCATAGCCTCACCTCAGGTTTCGTGCCCACTGAGTGGCGCACAGCTACAGTTATCCCACTCCACAAGGGGGGATCCACCTTGGATCCTGGGAACTACCAACTCATCAGTCTCATGAGCCTGATCTGCAAGGGCATGGATTGCATTATCATGGAACTTATAAACAAAGACACTGGCAACCTTCAAACACTGGACCCCACCCAGTTTGGGTTCATGAAGGGCCAATCTTGTCTCCTGAACCTGATTGACCTCTTCGAATCAGTCCCCAGATCTGTGGACAAGGGTAAGGCAGTCCACACAGCCTATCTGGATGTCGCCAAGGCCTTTGACACCATCCCCCACTCTGGAATCATAGATAAACTTACTAAGCTGGGCATAAATCCCTATGTCACTCGATGGGTGCCAACTGGCTTACTGACAGAACCCAGACTGCAAAAGTAGCCGACTCCAAGTCCAGCTCCAGACAAGTGACAAGTGGAGTACCTCAGGGTTCAGTCCTGGGACCGCTCTTGTTTGGCATCTACTTCTCTGAAGTACAGGCCAACACTAAAGGACTCTGGCTAACAAAGTTCGCAGATGACTGCAGACTGGGAGCCATTATTGAATCTCCAAATGATGTTTATATTCTATAAAAGGGTCTTGCAGAAACAGATGCTTGGTGCCAGAGCCATGGGCTCAAGCTTAATGTCAAGCAATGTATATTTATCCCCTTTGGGAAAAGCCATGTACCCATTACCACATAGGTAGCAATACACTAAACATCAAAAGTGTGATGAGAGACTTAGGGACACAGGTGGACGGTGGTCTCACCTTCGATAACCACATTGCCACAACAGTCAGAAAATCCTTCTATGTGGCACACCTCATCACTAAGGGCTTTTCAGCCAGAAAAAAGGAGGTCATTGTCCCACTGTACTCATCCCTCATTAGACCCATTATAGAGTACAATGCCCCATTTGGTATGTACCTCATCTGCAACAGCTGGAAAGGCCACAGAAATACCTCACTAAAAGAATCATAGGCCTAAAGCAGATGCCCTATACTGACCATCTAAAAAAACTCCAGCTATACTCTGTGGCATATCGTCTACTCAGAGGCAATCTCTGCTTAACATACAAGGCCATGTCAAACCGTGAGCTGTTGGACATGCTCCACTTAAAGAAATCCCAATCCCTCAGAGCCACACGTTCCAGGGATCTAAACCTTGTCATCACAATGAACAAAACATGCTGGAGGGATAGGTTCCTGACCCAGAGACTCCCCATACTTTGGAATAGACTGCCCATACATGTCAAGCAGAGCACCTCCTTGGCCCTCTTCAAAAGGAAGCTTGACAATTGGATGGGAGATAGGAAATTCACCCTGGGGATCACATCAGTCACCCTGCTAGACAGGGGTCCAGGGAAGTAAATATTGTGGGAAGAAATATCCAGTGAATTGTTATGGCTAGGCTTGTATAGGCCCTAGGGCCAATAGCCTAGTACCAACCTATGAACCTATGAACCTATGAACCTATTCTCCTGCTGATATCAATTATTTTCATACAGCCCTCACACAAATTCCCACAGCAATTACTTGGCTGCCACTGCCCCTATATATCAGACTACATTAGAATGTGCACACATACTACCTACCCATACCCCATACCTACACACATACTACCTACTCATACCCCATAACTACACACATACTACCAACCCATACCCCATACCTAAACACACACTACCTACCCATATCACATACTTACACACACGCTACTTACCCACATCACATACTTACACACATACTACTTACCCATACCCCATACCCACACACACACACACACACACACACACACACACTACCTACCCATGCCCCATACATACAAACGCAGTACCTACCTATACCACATACCCACACACATGCCACATACCCAAACCCCCATACCTACACACACATACTACCTAGCCATACCCCATACCCACACACACACTACCCACTATACCCCATACCCACACACACACATTACCTAACCATACTCCATACCTACACATAAACTGCTTACTCACACTACATACCTACACACATACTACCTACCCATACCTCATACCTACTGCATACTCATACCCACACATACTATCTACCCATACCCAAACCTACAGACATAGTACCTACCCATACCACATACCTATGCACATATTACCTTTCCATACCCCATACCCACACACATACCGCCTACCCATACCCCACAACTACACACATACTATCTACCTGTACCCCATACCTGCACACATACTATCTACCTGTACCCCATATGCACACACATACTACCAGCCCATACCCCCTACCCACACACATACTACCTACCTGTACCCCATACCCGCGCACATACTACCTACCTATACTACATACCTACACACACACTACCTACCCACATCACATACCTACACACATCCTACTTACCCATACCCCATACCCACACACACATACTACCTACCCATACCCCATACCTACACACGTATTACCTACACACACCTCATACCTGCACACATACTACCTACCCATAGCCTATACCTACACACTTACTACCTACCCATACCCCAGCCCTACACACTTACTACCTATGCATACCCATACCTACACACATTCTACCTACCCATACCCCATACCCACACACATACTACCTACCCATAACCCATACCTACACACATGTTACCTACCCACACCACATACCTACACATACACAATCTACCCATCCCCCCACACATTCTACCTTCCCATACCACATACCTACACGCACTACCTAGCCATACCCCATACCTACACACATACTACCTCCACACACCTCATACCTGCACACATACTACCTACCCATACCTACACACTTACTACCTACCCAAACCCCATACCTACACACTTACTACCTACTCATAACCATACCTACACCCATTCTACCTACCCATACCCCATACCCACACACATACTACCTACTCATATCCCATACCTACACACATGTTACCTACTCACACCATATACCTACACATGCACAATCTACCCATACCCCCAACACACATTCTACCTTCCCATACCACATACCTACACACACTACCTATCCATACCCCATACCTACACACATACTACCTACCCATACCCCAGCCCTCCACACTTACTACCTACCCATACCACATACCCACACACATACTACCTACCCATAACCCATACCCACACACACATACTGCCTACCCATACCCCATGCATACACACATACTAAGTGCCCATACCCCATACCTACACACATGCTACCTACCCATTCCCTATTAAGCTTTCACATCACATGACATCACACCCATGCCAGCACCTAACTCATAGACATCAAACATATCAGGGTCCCATCACCTCATTATTTTCAATTTTAGTATAAAACCAGAATTATATTGAAAACTGTTCATTCTAAAAACACTACTCAAATTCAGTCCCATTGTATTTATACCTTTGCTAAGAAACAGTTCAGGATCTCTTATCAATAATGCTTGAACACAAACAGCATCATATCACCTGCTCCCTTTTTAACGCCAACAGCATGAAAAACAAAATTAAACAAATCAATCTCTTTACTTACAACATAGTTTTGACATTATAGCAATTACAGAAACATGGCTGAAACCTGACACCCCTAGTTTTACATGGCTGAAACTTGACACCCCTAGTTTTACATGTCTGAAACTTGACACCCCTAGTTTTAAACCACCTTATATGAAACTACAGTCGAGAGTCGATTATCCAAACTGATTGGGACCTAGGGTAGTTCAGATTATCAAACATACTTTGAACTGGATTAAAAACTTCTAAAATCTTGTGTTTTCTGCAGGCAGGGAATACACTTTTTCAACCATTCAGCACTTCCAGTGGACAATTAAAGAGTATTTTTCAAACACAAGTGGGCTACAAGCTCAAAAAAACACACACTAGTAAATATATATAACATTTACATATTCAGACTTTATGATTTTTCCTACCCGAAAACTTTGGAAGGCTGTGTTCGGATAATTGATGTTTCAGATAATTGACATTTGGATAATTGGCTCTCTGCTATATTCATACATACACGATCACATACCAGGCAAAAGACCTAGGGAACGAGTATTAATTCTCTCCCATGATGACCTTCTCCCCACCATTATTGCACAAGATAACAGTAAATCAGAATCAGATCCTAAATGGATCTTTTTAAAATTTCCAACAAATAATGAAAAAGCCTTATTATAGCAACTGCATACCTACTTCCACCAGCCTCAGTACCAAAATTCAATACCCTCATCCAACAAATATACGCCAAAGTTCCCAAAATTGTAACCTAATCATTCTTGGAGACGTCAACTTTATCAACTTTAATTGCTTAGGACCAAAAGACTTCGATATGTCAAAACTCCTGGACAGCTTAAGTTTTACCAAAATCAAGTCTGCAGACATTAGATCAAGCTTTCAAGCCAAAAGGCACAACTTACTAGATCTTGTAATAACTAATAATCCTACAGTGACATCTAGCCTTATCATACATGTGCCCTCCTTCGGTGATCACTGTCCCATAACTTTCTCAGTACATAATTTAACGTTACAATATAACAATATTATTTTATTTTAAATATAAATTTAACATATTAAATATACGTTTTTAATATTAAAATATAAACCTAAACTTATCACCTTCAGATCCAAAACCATTCAGAATATCACTAATCTTAAAAAACACCTTGCCATCCTTGATTGGTCTCACATACTTACAGTAAAAGATCCCAGAAAGCAGCTAAGAACCTTACCAATACCCTACTGCTCTTGCAAAACAAATTATTTTCCTTCGTATAAAGACTACTTCAACCTCATAGACATGACTGTGTATCTAACAAACTCAAGCACTTCCTCAAATTTTGTGACAAAGCTTGGTATGATTAGAAATACAACCCTTCCACAGATTACTGATTCAAATATACCTTACTATGCAGCCTAACCAAGCAATACATCCACAGATGCAAAATCAACTACTATCAAAACAAATAGATCTCACTTTTAAGAAAACCCAAATATTCTTGAGAGAAGTCAACATGTTGACTGGTCAAAAAACTCAACACAACTCCACTCCCCTGAACCCCTCTACCACCACGCCAAACAAACGCTCAAGTGCTGGCTTCCTCAGTGAGTTTATCAACCTGTCTCACATCAACAACACATACCTGCCACCCCCACGGCCACTTTCCTCCCTTTACATTCCATTATTTCACTTCAAAAAGATTAGAAAAAAAGGACAGGAGACACAAATAGATCAAATACAAATGATACTTCCCAGACTCAGATAATCTAGCTCCTTGGTTCATCCACCTTTGTAAGAACTTCACCCCCCACCCTCTCACTCATAAAAACAACCTCTTCTTACTTTATGCAATAGCTATGGAAAGCAACTATAGCCCCTACTACTCCAAAACTACCCAAAACCAGCTAATTGCTTTACAATACTATCCTATCTCAGTGCTTCCCACTTTAGGTAAAATACTAGAAAAATTATCTAAAACCAAATTACTGCTTTTTTACATCAATATCATCTTCTATCTAGGAAACAACAAGGATTCTGGTCTAGATTCAGCACCATAACAGCTTTCTACTGCCTCACAGATGACATTCAATCCAGTATGGACAAAGACAACCTCAGTGACCTCACAAAAGCCTTTGATCTTATTGGTCATAATCTATTATTTGATATACTAACTGAAATTGGTATTTGTATGAGGTTCCAAGATTGTGGCATTACGGTGAGCACCTTAACAATGCGGCTCCACAAAAACAACAAATAAAACCACAGATAGCCATGAAAAATAAGGTTTGAAAACATTCTGTTTGGTAAAACAATGCCTCCAGTGAAGAGTTAAATAGAGTATCCTGAGAAATATTAAACTCTTCTAAACAATCCTTGCCAGCAAAAATACCTGATGCAGTTGAATAGAAGGTAAAGGAAAAAGAAGCAGAGGCCGAGTTGACCAAAATGATGAGCAAAACTGAAATAATGGAAGCACAAATGGTCAAAACTAAATACTCACAAGTGGTTACACTTGACAAAGAAACTATAATTAAAAGGCAAAGAACCACAAAACAACAGTGAACCTGAAACTCTCCACAAAATCTAAAGTGGAGCAAACATCCAACCTAGATGACCTAAAATCTGAATTTCTACCTCTCCAAATAGCCATTCAAAAGTTTTCAAATCAGCTTTTAGGGTTTGGAAACACATTAAGTCAAACAGCTTCCCAACTAGAAAAAAACAAAGCCAAGGTATCTGAAATCAAAATAAAAATAGACCAAACTCAAAAAGAAGATGAAACAAATGCCAAGAAGATACATGAACTGCAACAGAAAATCACTGACTTGGAGGCAAGAAGTAGGAGGAACAATATACTAATTTGAGGCATCCCAAAAAAATACAAACAAGTACAACTAATAGAAACACTAAAACAAGTCATGGACTGCCTTCTAGAGAATGACTCAAAAGCCGGTGGGATGGTTATCAAAAGAGCACACCGAGCTCTTCACAAAACACTAAACTCAGACAGACAAAGACAGATTATGCTACATTTCTTAACCATCAAGATTTTATAAATTTCTAATGGCAGCAAAGAAAAACAATCTATTTCATAGAATGGAAGCAAAATATCATTTGCACAGGACTTACCCTTCCAAATAATTCTGTGCTTATTTACAAATCAAGTTCCAGATGAGGTATCTGAATACATTAATCTTCCAACATAAGGATGTTAACCAAGTGATCAAATCGGCCAAAGAAGCAAAAGCATTCTTTTTGAAAATCTTCAATGAACTGTTAGATGTTATAACCTGAGAAAAACCTTAACAGGAAGATTTGGTAAGAAATGGTGTAAAGGGACAGATTTAAAATAAATAAGAAAAGAAAAGTAGAGACGGGACATTGTGTTCCCTTGGAATAAGGGAGAAGCCAAACAACGGGTTGAACTGTGTTACATTAAATATTAAAAAGAACCAGTTGCCTACACGGACATTTTGATAAGTAACACTCCGGTCTCTTCCTTCTCCTTTGAGCTGGACTATTTGTAGATATAAGAGGTCAAATGCACGGTTAAACAACACGATTGCAAAAGAATAATTAATGTGTCTTGTTTTCTACAGACTTTGGTTAAGATCGGAAACCACAGTTTCCGAAACAATAAATCAAATCCAGAAAGATGGAAAAGAATTATTGGAGAAGAAGTATAAAGTATAAAGCTTGGCAAACAAATCAGTTTCCTTGTACATGAAAACATAAAATTATGTACTAATTACTGAGTTTCGACCCTGTACAGACTACTGCTTCAGACTGCTAAATGATTTAGGTGCCTTTTTTCTGTAAGGGAACATAAATTTTGAAGGAAAAATTATTCTCTTGTAAATCTTGTAAAATCACTCAGATGGAAAAAAAATGAATAAATAAAGTATATAGTAAACTCTTGGAAGGTAAAAATGTGCATTACTCTATGAGGTACAAAGCTCCAGACTAATAAAGGAGCTGTAAAGAAGCATATTTTGTCACATAGAAGAGAACAACAAGGTAAGAGCTGAATCATTCGAGTTTCTTTTAGTTGTTAAAAGTATGCGCTTGCCAAATATCCGAGAATCATTAACATGGTATAAGTAACAGTCATGTAGAAAACAAAAAAAATTAAATAACTGCTGTACTAATGGCTATATAATTTTATCCCAAGGGATTTAAAATATGGATAAAGTAAATGCTTTATAACCTCTGTAACTCCAGTAAACTCTATAGGCAGTAATGTCAGACTGTAAATCAGTCATCAGAAAAAGAATGTTATAACGCTTCTCTTACTATTGCTTCTATTAATATATAAGAAACAGATTCACTTTAGAACATCAAAACCCCATAACACTGAAATTCAATACATTGAGACCAAAATCTTGAAAATTCAAAACACTGAAAACTCAAAACATTGAATCCCATAACAGTGAAAATACATAAGAAAGCAAAATCTACTATATTCCAGCACAACTACAGACAGAAACAAATAAAAAAACAAACCATATTACACTTCTTCAAATATAAGCAGGGGGGCAAGCCCCCTTCACCCTCCATGTGGAGGGCTGCACCCCCTCACACCCCTTGCTACTTAAATGTATCAACTCCGAGATCACACTACACTACACTAAGATGTGTTATATTGTAGTATAACAAGGAGGAAGGGAACATGACTGAGGTTACCTATGAAACTCCAGTAAGTATCACGGAGATATATAGTAATTTGTAAAGTTTTAATCATGAAGTAGTGTTTCTAAAAGAAGGTTAAGGATAGTTTTTTACAATTTAAACAGGCAGTCATGAAGTGTGGAATGGTATGTTTGCCATTTTTCTATGTACTACAATCTCTGAGTTGACATATTTAAGTAGAAGGAGGTGTAGGGGGACACAGCCCCCCCCACATGGGAGTGCAGGGGAGCTTGACCCCAGGTTATAGTTGGAGAAGTGTAATATGGTTTGTTTTTTTGTTTCTGTATGTACTTGAGATGGCATATATTAAATGTTGGTTTCCTATGTATTTTCAATATTATGGATTCAATGTTTTGAGTTTTCAGTGTTTTGAATTTTCAAAATTTTAGTCTCAATGTTTTGAATTCAATGCTATGGGCTTTCAATATTTTAAAGTGAATCCCAAGAAACACGTGAACTACATTATGTTATTGGAGTTACAAATTCTCTCTGATTTTCAAACTGAAATTTTAGTGACTATAAAATGTTGGTATACCATAGATGTATACAAGTAACTACCTGTATAATACTGATGTTTAAAAAATCTGAAATGTTCTATTTTTATGTACTTGGGAGCACCATTAAATAAAGGGGTGAAATTGCGACATATAACCTCAAAAGAAGGGAAAATATGTCAAGAGGTCATTTTCAAAGGGGTAAGCATGACACAGTTCATTTTTGTGAAGAATGTCAAGGGTAATTTCATATACAACGTTCCTTATCCTGGTTGACAGAAGTATTTCCAAACAAAAGCAAACTGTTTCTTGTTTTAAATTAAAATGTCAGGAAAAGAATTTCTTTGATATGCATCAAATCTTAAAGACAATATAGCTCTCTTGATAGGTTATATTTTTGTTGTTACAGCTCTGGGAAACATGTGATATGATGCTTGCCTGAATATTGTTTAACCTATGCATATACCCTTGTTTTATTATGAAATGCCTCTTAATACAAGTGCTACTCTTTTGTTGCATCTAAAAACAGATTAATATGGTCAGTCTTCCTAGACATCTAGGGTACTCAAAAGGTCAGTCAGTGGTGAGACATGAAATGGCAAAGTATTGAAATCTTGAAAATGTTTATGGTCTATATGATCTAAGTAGCAATCAAGAATCAGCATAGTATATATATATATGGTTTCATATGAAACCGTCGAAGTTACATTACATCGACCCTCAGAACATCGAGACTACTACAGCGAAAGCTGAAATCAGCGAAAATGAAAACCGTCGAGTTTCACAATATTGAAACTGAAAAGGAAACACTCCTATTCATGTGTCATGGTAATACATGTTCCGAAAACGAAAACTGTCGAGTTAGAGAACACCAAGTTTACGGAACATGTATTACCATGACACATGAATAGGCGTGTTTCCTTTTCAGTTTCAATATTGTGAAACTCGACGGTTTTCGTTTTCGCTGATTTCAGCTTTCGCTGTAGTAGTCTCGATGTTCTGAGGGTCGATGTAATGTAACTTCGACGGTTTCATATGAAACCATATATATATATATATATATATATATATATATATATATATAAATATATGGGTCTACCTGATAACATCGACATGCCAAAACACCGACAACGAAATAACCGACACGACAAAACCGAAAGTTCAAAAACACGAAACACATGCCCGGCAAACCACAATAAAACAAATAACTTTCCCGAAAAACACACACACACAACACAAGTACACCAAAAACCTTACAAATCTACACTACCTTTACATACACAACTATATATGCACTAACCTTAACCCAAACCCTAACCCTAAGGTCCGTCACTATCACACAGTTACCTTACCTGCACCCTAACCCTACCTCAATTAATCTGCCCCTAACCCTTAAGTCTGTCACTATCGCACACTTATCTTACCCGCACCCTAACCCTAACTCACTTAACCCGCCCCTAAACATAATGTCCGTCACTATCGCACACTTACCTCACCCGGACCCAACCCTAACGTCCGTCACCATCACACACTTACCTTACCCATACCCTGACCCTAATGTCTGTCCCTATCACACACTTACCTTAACATGTCGGTGTTCACAGCATCGGGATTCTCAACTGTCTGTCTTCTCTGTTGTCGATCTTCCAGTGTCAGTTATCTCGTTGTCATTCTTCTCAGCTTTCAGCGTAATCAGGTAGACCTATAAATATATATATATATATATATATATATATATATATATATATATATACACACACACACACATATGTGTGTTAACTATCTTAAATGAGAAATATGGGTCGGCATCATTGTGACTACTGTTTCTTGGTGTACTAAATCACATGAAAAATACAAGTCCAGAAACAGTATATTGCAAACATTTAAGTCAGTAAAAAATGAAGAAATACAGAAGTACAAAAACATGATTAACTATTAAATAAGGTTGTTCAAAGTTAAGGAAAGTTTAAAATGAAGGTTATATAATTTGGGTGATACTTTTAAATACAGAGTCGTGGGTCAGGAAAGGTGAGTCAGGCAGTATATGCAAATCTTAGTGTACCTAGTTATTGTTTTTTGTAATATAAAGGCTTTGAAAAAATTATTAACTAGAGGTATCATAAAATGTCAAAAAAGTAGCCTAGCTCTTGGTTGTAAACTGCTAACCTCTTCCAGTCATGGTAGTTTTGTGGGTAGGCACAGGGATAGAGCTGGAAGAGGTAAGTGCTACATGAATAGAGAAACACTTGGCTCACACTATAAAAATATTCATTTGAACACAAGGAGAAGACAACAAAACAAACTAACATTAACATAAAAAACAATAAGAAAAAGGGATGTGGATAATTAACTCATGGAATGTGAAAGGAATGCAAGATAAAAAGAAAAGAAAATTATTTATGCACTTAGCTTTTAAATCAGATGCAAGCATTATATTTATACGAGAAACACATATATTAAAGGAAGATTGGGTGAAAGACAGGGGGAAAATTGATAAAAAATAGCCCAGAACTATTCATGCAGAATAATTTGCTAAAGATATTGGCATACATTGAGCAGGATATCCAGAGATGGGGAAAAATGAAACCCTCCTTTCTTTTGAAAGCAGCAGTTATAAAAATAAATATTCTCCCAAGGTTATTATTTCAACTCAATGCAACTAAAGTAATAGTTCATTAAAAAGCTAAATGCAGCTCCAGCTAAGTTTATCTGGTACCCTAAGTCTTTCAGAATCAGCTATCAGAAGTTAATGTATCCTAAGGAAAAGGGGTGACTGATTTTACTTGATTTTAACTTGTATTATGATATAATATGTTCAAATAGGGTCATTTATGTTGCTGAATGTAATCCAGAGGGTAAAGAATGGCATCCACTGTGGATTAAATTATGGCATGACTACGTCAAAAACAGTAAAATCCGATCCCAAAGCCCTTCCATTTATAAATAGGAAAACCTAAAGGATAGCAGATTTCATATCTCATTAAAACATAGAATAATTAGATTTCAAAATATGATAGAAACAATAAATTAACAAATACTTACATCCTGTTACAACCAAGACATCTGAATCCAAACCTCAGATTAACTAAGATGATAAACTTGGACAAATATTCTCTCGTTAAGAGATGCAATGTTTAGGATATTTACAGAAATAGGAAAAAAATCCCTTAGCCTTCCGAAAGGATACATCATAGTCCTAAGGCAAATTTGAGAACTGAGCACTTCAATAATAGGGGGTTATGAAGTAAATAAAGACATAGATACGTGCAATACATTATGGAATGAAATAAATGCTATCTAATACATATAGGCTAATAGTATCCCTTGGATACCAACCATCCATTTTGTATTCAAATTACTAGCTTAGAAAGCATTACTAAAAAGCAAAAATCTAAACCTATCGAAACAGCATTAAAATTAATCCCTTTTAAGAAAGTCATGCATACTCAATTAATGATAACCAGCAATGCTTACTTTACCCCAGAAACACTCAACAATTTCAACTCCGAAGTTTCACCAAACTGTCTGTGCTGCTACTCACAAATAGCTGAGCTATTCCACATCTTTTGGAGCTGCAGATGTACTTATAAATGATGGTGCTCACTGAGAGTCAGACTGGCAACAATGGGATATCAAAATCCACATTATCATGGGAATTTGCAGTTTTGCATATCACCTCTCAAACGTTACTCAAACTTAATCTGCATACTCTAATTATCCTCTTTTCTCTAGTAAAATTGTATATTACTCCGAATTGATTAGATCAAACCAAATTGTCATGGGATGGCTTCAGACGTATGGTAATAAAGTATATATATCTGCACATAAACTGATAATGAATAACCAAAGTAAGCGTTCCTATTTTCTAAAATACTGGAGTCTTCTCCTGGATCATATTTTAAAAGAATAGATAGATGATAAAGGGCAAATTATTGTGAATGTAAACTGTAAAAAGCATAAGACATTTTTTTTGTAAGTTTGTATCTAATCTAAACCTCTTATGTAGCAGATATAAATATTACATAAACTGTGACACAAATCTTAATCAGAAGTTGATTTTCTGTTGCACTTTTTGTATGTATTATATATAGGGTATTATCTATATTGTGTATTTTGTTGTAACACTGAAACTTCTCTTGCAACAAGATGCACCTAAATATGACAGTAGTTCCTCTACAATGTAACTGAATTGTGGCTTGTAAAATTACTGGAATTGAATTATGCAAACAATACAAGAGAAGAAGAATACATAAAAATATCTGAAAAAACAGAAATGGGCAATTGTAACAATGCAAAACCTTGGTATATAGATTTCCTCACCAATAGATCTTTCAAGGTGAAAGTAGCTCATCTTATGAAAGCAGTTCCCCACTTTTGCCTCCATGCCATTTTCTGTATTTATCAACAAATTCCCATATGATCACCAGGATACCTCTAATTCTTTATATCCACAGGTCAAACAAATCCCACTGTATTATTCAAACTCAGCTCCAACATTACCTCCAAACCATCAACCAGTGACTAATGATCCAGAAACATATACTCAATCCTTCAAAAACAAAGCTATTTGAAAACAACCAAAAATAGCCAAAGCACCCAGATTCCTTAATATTAAAGATGTTACCAGTACCATCATAGAAACTACCATATCCTCCAAATACTTTGGCATTTAGCTAGACCAATCTCTTAACTTTCAACTATACCTTTAAAACATATGGAAAACGATCAACACACTACTATTTTGGGCAAACTATCACTTTTTCTGTCCAGGTTAGCCCCAGCCGCCCCAGCCAAAGGAATACTCTTATCTCAACTCAAATACGGACAACCCATAATAGCTGCAGCTTGAAACAGAAATGGCACCACCTTACAAACCACCTCCAATAAAATCAACCAGTTCATTACTAACACCCTAATTAAAAAACACAACTGCCTAACTCTCGCAAAGCCAAATGAATTCCAATACCTTTGAAAGCCAACCTCTTACTAGGATTACTAATTCAAAAAAAAACTTTCTTCTGAGACAACTTCCCCTGTCACTCATAAACTCTTCACCAAAATCTCCATATATATATAACCTCAAGACTATATCTCAACCTCAACATTCCCTACTAATTTCAAAGCTAAACTTCATTGCAGTGACCATGCATTCTGCATCCTAGCACCTTAACTACAGGACGAGACATCTGAAAGTGCTCAGACTTCAGACAACAGCTCAAGGAACACCTCTTCACCCAAAGTGCAGCTGCACTCACAAAGGTCACATTACATGAACCTGGCAGCTCTTTCATGCCTCTTTATTCCTATTTCATCCATCTTTATCTCACCTTATCATTCCCTCACTTTCTGTCTCTCATTCATCTGACCTCCTTCATTTCTTTGTCTCTCTCACAGGTCTTCTCCTGTCTACTCCTCTTCCCTCTGCATGCCTCTCTTGGCATTTCTTTGCCTTCTCACCATGGTATCCTTTCCTACAACTATACACACTCATCTCTTCAGTGTTTTTATACTTCTCAGTATTATGATATGCTGCTATCCCTGTAGCATAAGCTATCCCATTCATTATGGCTACATCTTACTCAGAAAGCTCTGATAAACAGTATTCCATTGTTCCAAACATGTTTTGAAATTGTAAACTGCCTCTTTAAATAAATGTTGTAGCAGATTCTTGCATTTGTAAATATGTATAGTTTTTAACATATCCTTGTATCTGTAAACATGTTTTATTAATTTCATCCAGCCTGCAGCCGCAAATATAAACAAATATAAATAAATAAATAAATAAATATACTTCTGAATCCAGAGTTTCCAGTTTTGAGACAAGTTACAACAAAGTTTCATAGACTTTGGTGGTTATAGTAAAGACACTTACAGCTAAAAAAAGTTTCAACAACGATGTACGGTAGTTCAGAAGTATTGAGGGAAGAAAAAATTAATTGACTGAATGGAAACTTGTTTCATAAGCAAATAGGCTGTAATGTGTGCATGTCAATACTAATAATGGAAAAAGTGCAAACTGTAAAAATTGTCATTTTTTTATGTTAAAAAATAAACATGATTCAGGATTGCTGTTTTATTTGGCTACAGTCTTCAAGAGCTGATTGTCCGAGGCTGATCTCCACTACAAAAACAACACAACATACACACAGACGCATACATGGTGACGTGCATGCACATTGGGTGTAGTGCATTACAGAAAGAAAGAAAGAAAACAGATGACAAGGGCTTGATGGATGTCATGCATGAAGACAAAAAAAAAAAAAAAAACATAAAAAAAGATTCAAACCCATATCATTGCCACTACAAGAAACAGGACATTTCTCCCCCCCTGTAAACTAGGGTATGTAAAAAAACAAATGTACACACATATCCAGACTTTTGATTCTGTGCCTAACCCCTCTAGAATAATCACCCAGGTGCGCGTGCACACACACATCATCTTCTTGTTATGCAAAACTTTAAACTACAAAATGTGTCATGCCCAAGTAAAATGTTTTCTGTGTTAACAAGATTTATCTACCAAACAAGAGCCTGTCATAAAAGCCTATAACCCTGAAAATATGAAAGAAAAAAAGGTTGAGCTATGGAAGGCATAATTAACTAAAATACTTTCACAGTAACTCACAGATGAGTCTGGATAATGCTTGGCTTGCCCACTGTTGGATCATGAGGCAAAGCCCAAGTCACCAAATAAAAACATAAGTCAGCCATGTGCAGTCTATTATTTGCCCCATCCAGCATGGCTTATCGCCACTACAGAATGCCATTATTAAAAAAAAAAGAATTATATACCGTTCTTAACTAATGAGATTCTATTTTGGAACTTATTTTCTGTATAGTTTATTCCTGCAGTTTTGAATGGCTGAAGACAGCTTCCTAATGCAGATGTGTAGGACATGTTCATTGTATCTCTTGCACAATATATTGGATTAATTGCATTTTCTGACATTCTTTTTTTAAGATAATCACAAGTATGTTTGTACTCTACTGTTAACATGTTTATGCTAAGATGCTTGCTTATTCCTGTTTTGGTCTCATACTCTTAGGTCAGTTTAAAGTATTTTACATTCCTTTGAAAGTAAATGAATTAATATTTTTATTTTTTGCGATTTTTTTTTTTTTTTACAAATAGTTTGAGTTTCCCAAATTACATCATGCTCAGTTGACTGACAGTTTAATTTGAGTTGTATTAGTATAGTATCACGGGTTGTATTATTTTTGCTGACTTGTCTGTTTTACTTTTAAGCTGTGTTTCTGTGTCTTTTACTGTTTTCAGTGCTGTTTGGGAATCAAAAACTGGGCTCTCTAGTGAAATGTTGGCACTTGAAATGCCGAATGCCAACAAGCTGCAAGGAATTATTGAAAACTCAGGAAAAGAGCAAATCTCAAAGATAGCGCTTCTCCTTTAAACTTATTTTTTACAGGGAGGTGCACACCCCAAACTTATATATACCAATTCCAAGATCTCCATACCTCAAAGAAAAGGGAATTTTCTGAGAAATGGCCATCTCAGACTTGGTATATGTAAGTCCATTGTTTGGCATTTCGGTCTCCACGTTTACGGACTCACTCTAGCAGAACCATCCGTTTCAGTCTCCACATTTATGGACTCACTCTAGCAGAACCATCCACTTTTGTTTTCCTTCTCCTGATTGCATGGAAAGCACTTATGAACAGTTATAGATTTCTATCATTTTTTCCAGTTTTAGAAAACTGCATTCCAGACCATGAAAGGAAAGAGAGTGGCCTGCATTTTTATGCAATAGTAGTTATTTTCTTTTATTTAGTAGACATTTTTGCTTGTGTTTGGGCGCTGCACTTTTTTATTATGAGTAATTCTTGATTTGTCATGAGCACACTGACTGACCTGTCCAATCAGTGGGCCCATTTCTGAATGCTAAGAGGAGTTTTCTTTGTATAATTCTCAGGGATTACTACAGGTTCCTGTGTGCTATTAATTAGTAACACAAACACACTTGCTTGCTGCCACTTGCTCAAAAAGGCAAGTCCCAGTAACTCGAGCTGCCATAACTACTTAGTTCTGCAAACAGACTATCCTACAAAATTGTATACCCTACCAGGACCGAAGTCTAACCTTAAAACTCCCTTCTCACTTCCTAACCCTAAAACTTCCTTCCCTCTCTATAAACCTAACCCCCGTCCCACACCCTAACCTTAAGACTTCCTTCTCCCTTCAAACTCCCTAATTCTGACTCCCTTCTCACTCGTTAAACGTAAAATGCCATTCTTACTCTCTAACCATCTCACGTCTCCCTCCTTCATCCTAAGACCCCCTTCCTGGCCATTGCTGTAGTCTGTACTCCCACCCTCTCTCATTTCCTCACAATGGCCGATGCACTTACCTCGCTCAAACTCAAATAATGTGTTTAGGTAAACTGTTGTAACTGCTTGCCTGAAATTGCAATTGAGTTTGAGCAGAAGGCTAACTGTAGCCTACGTGAGCTGTAAGTCGGTTATGTCCCTGGCTTCTAGACCATCGTCTTTGAATGAATGGGACAGGAGTGCTTGAAGAACATCCATTCTCATTTGTGGTAGTATGAAGTGTTTGCCCACTGTCCAAATATTCTGCGCACTCACCTAACATTTTTCCATACCTTCATCATTTTAAAGAACTGTCCTACAATTTCCTTCATAAAAATTCAGTGTTCAGAGATGTTCAGACGTTCCATGTTAAGAAATGGCAAACTCCCTGGTAAATAATAGTGATAACAATTAAAGAAATACAGTTTAACCACAATGCATGTCCTGAGGTAAGGCTGCTACCAGCTCCTCGGCCTTTTACCTGTTTGTTCCTCATTTTGAGAAGTCCTTTTCCACATCAAGGTATCAAAACACTGGGAGCTATTATTTTTATTAATTAAAAAAAGAGGGTAATGCCATAACAAAAGCTATGCCAGGAACACATTGAAAGGAAGGGAGGAAGTGAATTATTTGTAATGTAACCACACAATATTTTCCTTGCTTGTGGTAGTATTAATCATTACTTTATGCAAAACACTATGAGTACAGTATCCTATAATCATAATAAAGATAAACATCATAAAGCTAACACTTCTCTGGAAAATCTCCTACATTATACCAATTCACAAAGGGGACAACTCCACTGACCTAACAAACTACCACCCTATAGCTATACTTTCCCCACTGGCTAAAATACTGTAAAAATGTATCCATACCGGATCTATATTAAATCAACGAATGCTCAAAATAATGAACGCTGATTTATCGACCTGTAAAGAGCAAAATCTGACAATCCCAAAGATACGGAACAGCAATTTTTTTCTAGGGAAAAAAATTGCTGGGCCGTTTTCGGGACTTTGCCATTTCCTCCACTGTGGTGTGATCTCAGAGTTGGTAAACTTAAGTAGGGGGAGTGGGGGGTGATGCCCTCCACTTTATTTTGTGTTTTGAACTTTTTTTTTGTGGAACAGTGATTTTTTTTCCCTGGGAAAAAAATCACTGTTCTGTGTCTTCGAGATTGTGAGGGTTCGCTTTTAAAGGGTCAATAAATCAGCGTTTGCTATTTTAAGCATTCGCTGATTTCATATAGACCCTCCATACCCAGGTCTTAACACATCTCCTCTCCAACAATCTTCTTGCTGAAACTCAACACGGATTCTGCCCCAACCATAGCACTACCACTGCACTCATCCATTTTAGTAACCTAGTAAATACGCAACACAACAACAGCCAACTAGGGTCTGCAGTTTTTCTTTATTTATCAAAGGCATCTGATACGGGTCTATATTACAAGCTCAAAAGCTTAAAAGAGCAAACGCTCTTTTATCGAACTGCAAACATCAAAACCACTAAATAGTGAAAACACAGAACCGGTGGGCTGGGCCATTTTCTGGACTTTGCCATTTCCTCCACTGTGGTGTCATCTCAGAGTTGGTGTATTTAAGTAGGGGTGGTGTGGGGGTGTGAGGAGCGAAGTGCCCCACTTTATTTTGTGTTTTCATTTGTTTTGGGGTTTTTTTGTTTTTTGTTTTTTGTTTTTTGCAGAGCAGCTATTTTTTTCCCCTGGGAAAAAATTGCTGTTCCATGTCTTCGCTATTTAGTGGTTTCAATGTTTACAGTTCGATAAAAGAGCATTTGCTCTTTTAAGCATTGGAGCTTGTAATATAGAGCTATTTGGTACAGTCTCCCATACAAAACTAATAGCATCACTCTTAGATTTAAAACTAACTACCCCCACTCTAATATGCTTTCAAGACTATCTCTCCCAATGTCAGCAAGTTGTTCAGTGGAAAATCTCCCTTTCCCCCTACTTCCTGTAAAACCTAGGAGCACCCCAAGGATCAGTTCTAGGACTCCTACTTTTCACTGTATTTACAAATAATCTTCACAAAGCTGCCCCTGTAGCAAACCTGGTTGAATACGCTGATGACTCTACCTTAATCTGGTCTGCCCCCACCCTCCAAAAACTTCAAATCAAGACCCAAGAAGCCTTTACATCCATCAAAATGTGGCTTACGAACTCCCAGTTAATACTAAATCCTAAAAAGACTCAACTTGTGCTCTTTCATCCATCCAAAACAGCAGCACCTACTCCCCTATTCTCTATTTCTGCATCAGATAATACCCCTATCTGCTCCATCACACAAACCAAATTACTAGGGATCATTATTGACAATAATATGAAATTTGACAAACACATAGCTCATGCAATAACCAAAATCAACAAAAAACAAGGTACTGTTTACAGATGTAAAAACTTCCTAACCAGCACCGGTAAAGTTACCCTTGCTCATACCCATCTTCCCTCTGCCCTACTGTGTGCTTCTTCTGTCCTAATTAATCTAAACAAGAGTGATTTAAATAAGCTATCAGTATGCTACAACAAAATAAAATTCACCACAAACTCCTCCTACCACACCCAACACTGTCAGGCCCTAAAACAGCTTTCATGGATGGAACTCCTGACACCTTAGCTCTAAACCAACTTCTACTAGCTCACCAAATACAGTACCAACCTGACAAAACTCCAGCCTTACAAGATCTGATCACCCTCTACTCCAATAACCGAGAACTTCGATCCACTAATGAGGCACTAATTGCAATCTTCAAAAGCCATTACATCTCTGGTGACTCCCTGTATTCTAGCAACATTGCCAAGACTTGTAACTCCCTACCACTACAAATCAGGGTGCAACCTAACAAAACCATCTTCAAAAAAACAGCTTATTTTCCACCTAAACAACTCCTGGACATGCAACTGCCTAGCACCTGGCTGACATATTCTAACTCCTTTCCTCTACCCACTATCCAACCTCTTTAAAACTCCCACAGATGCACGTTACTTACCAACTCACTGCTGCCTACTCCCCACTGCCCCATCCATATCCCCTAACACTCCCCTAGACTAAGTTGAAAAGCTTTCCCTTAAAATGTCGATGCACCTCATATGAACGTGTCTATATTCTCCTCCTTTTTTAGTTTTCCTTTCTTGCCTTACCTTCAGTACATCTTCAAGGTTATCTACTAAACATACTGTATGAACAACCATCATATGTTACTACCTGCTATACTTTTAATTGTATGTCTAAACCTCTACGCTTATGTAAATATCTTACGCAATCATATGTTATTGTCTGCTGTATTTTTATAACTGAATGTGTAAATATCTTATGTATAGCATGTTAGCAATTGTTCTGGAGCTTTTCTCCCCAGGCCTCTGCTGAAAACGGACAGCTCTGTCCAGTCGGACCTCCCCAGTAAACAAATATAAAATAAATAAATGTAAAATAAATAAATAATTTCTTGTAATGGAAAGCCCATTTTAACAATAGCTCATTTATGCAAAACAGAATAGCATACCCTGACCTGGTGTCTTAAAATCTGATTATAATAAGCAGTGCCTGCATTCTGGGTTTATCCTAGTTATATGTACACTTTCATATAAACAAGCATTTTATGAATTTTTTTTTTTACTTCATAATTATGCGGATAATTAAATAATGTAGTTACTGTCAACCTGCAACTGAAGCTGATGAAGGTCTGACTTGAGCTCTGATTTGTCGAACATGGCTGCATCATTTAGCACAAGGATTATTATCTGCTGTTGTTATCAGATGTCTCCACCTTTATGACCTAATTAGACACTCTCAGGTACATGTGCATTCTCACCTCACTTAGATTTTTTGGGCTTATTAGGTGTCAAAGTTGAGGAGACCCAAGGAGTTAATTCTGAAAACTTTTCAGTCATGTCTTGTTCTAACTTTTCTAATTCATCCCCTTGCCTTTTGTACTAGGTGAAAGGACTCATCCTGTGGGGTTGTACAGAAGGTGTCATTGAATTCTCTATATAAAATTTGCCCTGATGATTTTTCCATTTGCCATTGTCTTCAAATATATCACTGTGCTCTTTAGCACACTTGGCAATGACTCTTGTCTTCCAGTAGCACTGTCCAAATTTTGTTTTATCTGTTAGTTTTAATGCTTTGGTAGTGTGACAACAGTAGGGAACATTTATTTCAACAGTATGTGAAGTGTTGTTTCAGTGTTTGTTGTTTAATTTCACTTTGTTCTTTGAATTACATGTAGATATGGCTGATTAGATGGGTAACCCTAGATTTACTCAGACACTGACCTGATTTGCCCTTGTTGAGAAAGGGTTGTAGCATATAGTGGGACCTGGCAAGCTATAAATGGTCTTGTGACTTAATTGCCTTGTATTTCCTATGATTCTGATAGAGATTTTTGCACAGGATAGATTTGTATACTGAAGAAAACTGACTGAGAAGTTTCAGAATGCAGTGCACCATGGAACATTAGCCCATGATAACAAAGCAGTTTTATATCTTATACTATGTACCCAGTCTGATACGGCTATCGTTTACACATATCATCATCATCAGCCCCCCCTTTTTCCCATTTTCTACATGGGGGTTGGGGTATCATGTTAACTGTCACCATCTCTGTCTCGATTCAGTGCCACACTCCTGCCTTCTTCAACACTCATGTCTGACTGTCACAGATCTTCTCTCACACAATCCATCCACCTCTCTGCTGGACGTCCTCGTTTCCTCTTACCTTCTTCCTGTCTGTCCCAAATCTTCCTCACCAGATTGCCTTCTGCTTTTCTGCACAAAAAGGCACATATAGTTAAGTAGAGATATAATCGTGATGAACAGATTAGCAGGTGTTAGACATGATACACATTCACCAGCATCCAGTCGAAACTGCCTGTAAGAATGACATCACATGGCACACACATAGGAAAGATTCCCAGAATTGCACTGATTGGCTGAATATATTCAATGCATTTTTTTAATTAAATTATGTTAATTTCTTATGACCTCATGACTCAGATAGATAGAAATGGAGCCTAAACAAATGTCTAATGACAGACTAATTGTATATACTGCCTGCACTGACACTCAGTTTGGTATTTCTGTTAAGTATTTATTTATTCTACAGCTTATTACTATTGTTGTTAAATATGAGTCAGTAAAGTTATTTATAAAAAATGTTGATAGTAAAAATATAGAAATGTTCATACATTGCTTGAGAAGTATACTTTCCTAATAATTGGTACTTCAGGTATTACACTTTGTAGATTTTCCTAATTTGAACAATTGCTTTCACGCTGGAGAAGAAGTAAAACTGGTTGAGAGTCTTTGTGTTCCAGAAGCCAGTTCTGTTTCATATGTACTCATTTGCTTTATGACATTTTAAGTTACAGCCACACTTTTCTGAAGCCAAATTCCCAGCCTCCAGTCTCTGAGTCATGAGTCCAATGTGCAAAATAATAATAACTCTTTTCTACGGGAAATCACTTCTACAGCAGGTTTTATGTGTGCGCCGACAGTGATTCCTTGGTTTTGGGGGACGTCCCCTTTTTCATGTTTTGTGGTGGGGTTTTTTTTGTTTGTTTTTGTTTTTTTTTTGGGGGGGGGGTTTGTTTTGTTTTTTACCTTTCTTGCTCAACAACTTGATTCCTCAAACATTTATTTTATTTATTTATTTTACATTTGTTAACCGGGGGTGTCTGACTGAGCCAAAAAGGCCCTTTTTCAGCAGAGGCCTGGGAAAAAAGCTCCACAAAGAGAAATTACAGACACATTTAGTTATTTAGACATGATCAGTATACACACAAATTACAAGAGACATGTTTTTACAGTGGTACGCGGCACATAAACAGTTACAGTGGAGAGAACAAACAAAAAAATATAAATTTTAAAAATAAAGGTAATTAATAGATTTGTGGTGTACAGCTGAAATTTGGAACATAGGTAGAATACATACATAGTACACAGGTACAGTACATACATTGTAGATTAGCCAGTGTTTGTGAGTAAGATTGAAAACTATTATCAAGTGCTCTAGATTTAGTATGTATATGTTATCCGCTTTCACTAGCCTGGGGAGCAATCATGGCACTGCCAACTTTGCTTGAGATGTTGCCTGATGAGGTCTTTAAAGGAAGCTTGTATGATGTGTTTTGAATGCTAGTAGGGACAGAGTTCCATTGTTTAGCCACTGAACTACTATATAGTGCATCTCCAAAGCTATTGTAGCTGTTGGTGACGTCTAGTAGTAGTTTGCTTGATGATCTAAATGCCTTTTGACCGAGTGATGTTGTACTAGGTTTTTGAGGGCAGGACACTTATGGGGAGGTAATAGATTGAATGACAGAGGCAGAGCTGATTGTAGGTTAAGAGGTTGGGCAGTTCAAGCCAGTGGAGCTCTCTCAAAACAGTACAGTGATGAGTTCTATATGAGCAATTTTCAGCAAAGTGGGCAATTGTGTTATAGCAGGCTTTCATTTTGCTTAGTTCAGTTTTGTTGAGATTAGTCAGAATGGGAGATGCATACAGTAGGGTGGATAGAAGTTGGGAGCAAGCAATGACTGATCTTGTGTTCTTGGTAAGAAACGGTTTGATACAGTAGAGTGACCCCAGTTTGGCATGTACTTTTTTTAATAGTTAAGTTGAGATGATTGTCAAATTTTAGGTGGGAGTCTATGGTTATTCCCAATAGCTTAGCCTATGCCACTGAAGCAATTGGAGTAGCATTTGTGGAGTAGATAGTGAATTGACTGTTAGTGTTTTTGTTAGAACTGGTTATAATCATAAGCTGAGTTTTCTTTGGATTGAGGATAAGTTGGGTTTTGGTAAGGTAGTTTTTAATGTCAGAGAATGCTAGCTGAGTTCTTTGCAGGAGGGTGGGAATGTTTTGTGCAGCACAGATTAAGGTAGTGTCATCTGCATACTGAATGATAGATGCATGATGTGTGGAGGTATGGAGGTCATTTGTGAAGACTGTGAATAGTAGTGGTCCTAAGATAGAACCCTGTGGGACTCCTATAGTTATGGGCAGCTGAGGAGAGAGAGAATTTTCCCATCTCACAGCTTGGTACCTGACAGTTAAGTAGCTTTGGAACCAGGTAAGAGTGGAATTTGATAGGTGATATTAGTTTAGTTTGTTTAGCAGGATTTGGTCTGAGACTGTGTCAAATGCTTTGGACATATCCAAAAAAAGAGTTGACACCTGTAGGCCTTAATTTTTTAGACGGTTTACTGTGTCTGTGAAGCAGAGGAGGGCTGTAGTGGTACTATGAGCAGGTCTGAAACCATGCTGAGTGGGTGACAGGATGTTGCTGTCTAGGAGATATTTTAGCATCTGGGTATGGGTGCATTTTTCTAGGATTTTGGCCAGGGGGGAGAGTAAAGCAATGGGTCTGTAGTTATTAAGTTCAGTAGAGGTCCCGCCTTTATGTATGGGTGTAACAGGATATTTTCCAGAGTTTGGGCACATAGTTTTCAACAATTGATCTGTTTATGAGAGTGGAGACTGGGATAGCAATAGCATCTGCTGTAAGTTTCAAGAAATAGCTGGGGAGTAGGTCGGCTGCTGTTGATGAGGGTTTAGTTTGAAGAGCATGCTTTTGATTGAAGTGGTGGAAACTGTTTTGAGGGTAAAGCTTGTATTAGTGTTATTTGTGTTGGGGGGGGTAGTGAGGAAGGAACTGTCCTGTGATACTAAGGATAGAATTGAGTTCACAAAGTGGGAGTTGAATTGTGTTTCGATGGGAACTTTAGTGTCAGGGGTGGTTGGTTTGGGGGTAGCCTTTTGGGTGGATTTTAGTAGCTGGTTTACATTTTTCCAAAATTTTTGGGGGTTGCATTGGTATTTAGTTTGTAATGTTGTGTAGTAGGATTTTTTTTGTCCAGCCTAATGCATTTTTTGCACGGTTGCACAGTTCTTGGTACTTAGTTAGGCTTTGTGTTTCTTTGTTTTTTTGATAGTAAAGCCAGGCAGTGTCTCTGGACTTGAGGATTTGTTTGGTTTCTTTACTGAGCCAGGGGTTTGTAGAGGTTCTAACCTTGATTTTGTGCATTGGAGCAACAGTATCTAGGTGTGGTAGAAATGTTTTGTTGAAATATGCTACAGCCTGGTCAAGTGGAAGGGTTTTTAGGGGGGGTCCAGTCACAGTTACAGAGTAAAGTGTTGAGGACCTCAGGAGAGAATTCTTTTTTGTGTTTCTAGTGGATATATAGTTAGTTGTTTTGTATATGCGTGTTGCTTGTTCTACTACGTATAAAGTATATTATGTTGTGGTCACTTAAGGTGTCTGGGAGACTGCCTGTGTGAGGGTACAATGTGGGGTTGTTAGTTTGGACCCAGTCAAGGATGGATTCCCTTTTAGATTTTTTATAACATCTAGTTGGAATTTGGACTAGCTGCTGGTAGCCATGGAGATTTATTAGATTACTTGGTGGTTCTGATATACAGGTGAACCAATCTAGGTTGAAGTCCCCCAGAATAAGGGTTTCTTGTGAGTATGTGAAAGATCACCAGGATAAGAAGTCTTCAAGGCTAGCAGGTGTATTACCAGGTGGAATATAGATCATAATTGTAGTGATGACCTTTTTAGGGTGAAGTTGAAGTTGTGAGATAAGTATGTCCCAAATATTGGGGGAGGGGGAGGAGTTGGGTAATTGACGGACAGTTAAGTTGGACTTGTACAGTAAGGCAGTTCCACCCCCTTTACGAAGTGGTCTGTCTTGTCTAATGATATTGTAGCTGGTAGGGAGAACTTCTGAGTTAGCTATGTTTTTATTTAGCCAGGTTTTGTTAAAGCAACTATGTCTGAGGAGTAGTGTGCTATTGTGGCCTGGAGTTCAGGTATTTTATTTTTGATACTTCTAATATTAATATTTAGCATTAAAAGATGGCTGGTTTTGCTGCTGTTGTTGATTTGCCCAGGGATGAAGATAGTGGGGGTGTTATGTTCTGGCATTTGTGTTGGAGCAGTTTGTGTTGGACAGGATGGATTTGGGGCCTGGGTTGGGGTGGATATCCCCACTTATGGTGAGCCTGGAGTTAAAATGGTTATACAGATGTTGGAGTTTGGTGAGAAGTGTGAGAAAGTATTGTTTTCTTGGAGTAGGAATGAGAGCATATGTGTTTAGTTCTGAATTTGTCCATTATATAGTTTTTGAATAATTGTGGGCAGATATTATTATAATGTGTGGTGTCTGTATATGAGAGTGCATAATGTAGTGTTGTGCTACTAAGTTTAGGGATATTGCTAGAGTGATAACTTGTGGTGTTGTAAAGAATTATGAGAAGATAGACTAGACTTAGTTGTGTGATAGTCATGGTTATAAAGTTTAAGTTGGTTCTAGGTGGGGGAGGGTCTGAATAGGAATTATAGGGTTGCACTATATGTGGATGGGGAAGTAGTGTGGGTGATGTAAAAAATGCCTAGTGGAAATGAGAGTGATTGGGAGTATTTTGTGTGGAGCAAGTTGGTGTGGTATAATGTGATATGACTTGAGGAGCTGTGATTGGTGGAGGTGATGTGAGGGTGAGCTGAGGGTGTGGCTGTGATTACTATAAATGTAGAGGTAGTAGGGGTGGGAGGGAATAGGGGGCAGGGCAGGGGAGCAGAGAGAGCCCTAGCGTTAGCGAGGGCAAACGGAGTGGAGCAGAGCCCACCAAGACAAGAGAAAAAAGTAAGTATTACTTTACAAATCTGAACACTTTAAACAAATTCCTGAGGTCTAATGGCTTACCGGCAAGCAGAATGTAATTGCTGAAGAGCACTTGTGTCCTGGTGGGAGACTAGAAATTTAAAGACGGCTCCATGCTCAGCAGGATTCTAATATAGACTTAGTATTGGGGGAGGGATATAGCACAAGGGGTGCAAACCAGGTGGAATGCAAAGAAACCAGAGAGGCAATCAGTGGAAATCAGTGAAGGCCTCAGAGGGGGTAAGTAATAATTCAAACTACCTGTAAAGTGAAGGAGAGAAGAGACAGCAAAGTTTATTAAGGTTGGGAGTGTGTCTTCACATTGACTTGCTGATTAGTAACCAGTTTGTGCACAGATTAGAGTAGGGAGATACATTAGCAATGAAGGGGAATGTATAGAGATGCAAATAAACAGGTGGACCTCCAAGTGATACAAACTAAGGCAGAAAGCACTGAGAGGGCTGCTTGATGGTTAATTTAGTCACAGGGATGTGAATTAAATATATACTGTCTATTGGACAGTTAGGATTACTGTACTAGTGGGGGGACACAAGGCTACAACAGTCAGTTTTATTAGCATGCTGAGAACTACTAAGAAATACTGCTAATGTAATAGCTTCACTCTCATAAAACATGCAAGTAGAATGCCTGGGTGGACTGACCCTGCTCTTGAGGCTCAAAATGTATATCCTTGTTTAGTTTGCAGTACTGATTCCTTCTTATACTGTATGGGTGGAGTGATAGCCGCAGACTACAGATTTGCTTGAGTGTGCTTGGCAAGCAGAATGTAATTGCTGAAGAGCACGTGTGTCCTGGTGGGACACTAGAAATTTAAAACTAGTACTTAAACTCAGTCTTTCATAGTGGAACATTTTTTTAGAATATTTACTGTAAGACAACCATTTTGCTAAGAGTTTTTAATGTACATGTTAAACAGAAATTGTCCAAGAAGTCTTCTGTTGTGAAAATAAATAAATAAATGTATCTAAGAAACAAAAATGACATGAGACTTAGAAAAGCTGTCTAGTACAGTATATTTCAGATAATATAATAAAATAGTTGATGTTTTCAGTCACAAAGTGGATTTCATCAGACTGTAGTTGAAATAAAGGAAAATATCACAACGTAATAACTTAAAAACAATTGGACCAAACTAAAAACATTAAAAGCTTACAAACTCAGATATGAGGGAATTGATGCACTCTCAGCACAGAGTCATAGTGTTTCTTCATAGATGGATATACACTGACCATGGATTGCCCAGCTTAATAGTTTTAACTTTATACAGCTTTGTTGTATGTTTGTTTGTTTTTCTTTTTTGTTTGTTTAACTGTGTGATATCGAATTCTTCTCCTTTATTTCAACAACAGTCAGATGAAATTTACTTCCTAAATGAAAGTGTCTTCTGGAGTGATAATGTATTTTCTGAGGAATAAGAAGTCTGAAACTTTAATGGCTGATATTATTGACTGACTGTAACTTTTAGTGATTAATCAGAAAATCAAAATGTTTACAAGGGATAGAGTGAAATGTGGGGAATATGATTTTATGTGTTCTTTTTTTTCTATGTATTAAAGCATAGTACATGTGTAAGAAACACAAATTGAAAATATTTACAAAGGCCCTTGAAAAGTAGGTACATCCAGCCCAAAGTTTGGACACCTAATTAGCATAACGTTTGAATAACAAATAGCATAACTCTTCCCAATTCCAGTAGAAATGTGAGATGCTACTCAGAAACATATTTAGAGAAACAGAGATTGACAAAAATGATGTAAAACTATAAGCACATTATGTAGAGACAATGTACAAATAATTAAACTTTAATGAACTGTATTTCAAAATGTTTGCTTCAGAAAAAGAGAGTTGTGCAATACGCATCTTTAATTTACTGATGCCACTCAAGTTGGTCCTGTAGTGTTGTTTTCTGTGAACTGGATAGCTTAAAAAGTCACGTTATAAAAAGGATTCAGAAGATGTTGTGATGTGGTAAATTAAGTATGAAAAAAGAAATGTTCATCCAAAATAGGGCAGTAGAAAGGTCAGCATCTCCTTCTCATTAAGATCCCAATTCATCTCAACGGAAAATGGAAACAAAGATAAACACACCACAGGTATGCTACTATATTTTTTAAGAAACTAACCTGGAGTTTCAGTATAATTGTTCTGACACCCTAGTCTTACATAATGTTAATATTTCTTGAATTCAAGGCAAATAATTGCTTTTGCAGTTCAATGGAACATTTCTTTCACGCAGAATATGATAACATTATTTTATTGTGCTGAATTCATTCATTCATTTTCATTATGCACATTTCCAGTTCATGATGACAGGAAGTTAGAGTCTCTGGGGCAACCAATGAGCATGAGACAGGAAACCAGTTCAGAATGGGAAACACGATCTACTAACAGTCATCCACACACTCCACACAAGTGCCTGGAGCAATTAAAACCTCACCAGCCATGACTGTGGGATGTGGAGGCAATTTGCAGACCCTGAAGAAAACCTAAATATTTCAAGAGTACGGTGTCAAAATACATGAAATTAATCACTATCTATACAATGGATAATCTCTCTTGACCCATATTTATAATTTATATAATATTTTAGTCAGCTATTATCAGATTGTCAGCATTATCAGTTTTATGCCATGCTACCAGATTAACAACTTAACATTTTCTCACATTTTGACCAATGTAAAGTTTCTTGTCCCATAGCAGAACTCTCTTACTGCCTCACACATGATTAAGTGACAGAGTTGGCGTGTTTCTATGGCCTTTTAAAACTTGATGCTGCTGGACCTATTATCTGGAACAACAGGAAGGTTATCGATATACTTTATTAATGATTGTTCTATCCATCACAGATATATAAAACAGAAATTCTCATCAAAGGCAAGTCCCTTCATCTACCCAGTCTGCCATTTCTCAGTGTAATTATGCAGAGCTGCTTACCCAGCAACCTAACCGTTCCCACTTACAGTCAGAAATAATTGTTTTCAAGTTTTTTATTGGTTGTCCCATAAAATGTATTGGTTGTCCCATAAAATTACAGTAATATAAGTAGTCATTAAACATTTTCAAACTGGATTTTTTATATGTACAGTAGCTAAGCAGAGAAATAACTTGTTTTCAATGAATTGTTTACTTCTGTCGCTGTTTTTGAAGCATCACCCTCTTCATTTAGGCTATTCTCAGCATCCATGTCAAATATAAAAACTAATGCTTCTTACTAAACTTGAGCCTTCCAGTATTAGTTTGTCAGATTGTTTTCTTACATATTTCATTTTGTGAAATGTATGCCACCATGAAATGACAAAAGAATCACGTGGAACTATGCAGATATTCCACAAAAATAAAGGGAAGACATCATTATACTGTATATGAAAAGGTACATTTGAAAAACCTTGAATTGCATTACAAAATGAAAATCTTGATATTATTTCAAAAGAAAACAAATTCTTAAGAAGCAATATTTTAATGTTAATGTTTATCTTTCAGGAAAAAATTAGCAAATATTCAGTTTAGACTTAGCCATTATTCTTCCAGTATGCAGTCACAAAACTAACAAGAGACAGAGATCTATTGAACCATGTTTATTTCGGTTAACAAATAAAATGAAATAAATATATAAAAAATGAGTGAAAAGACTTGTACATATGGGTACTTGTATAAAGTATTTTAAAGGATTTTTGTTTTGTCTCACTGTACACCTGGAAGCCTTCTGGTGTCCCACAAAACAAACAACAACACCCAAGTGCGCCTCTTTGCCTTCCCATAAGTGGTTTAGTCCTCCAGGAGTCTACCTTCACTTTGCAGTCACGTCTCCAGTGCTGTACGCACCAGTGAAGATCTTTCATCTGTTTCCAATGATTTTCTGTACTGCAAAATTTTGCTCATAATTAAAAACTCAAAATGTGTCAATGTCTCTTTCACACAGAGAACAAAAATAGATCTGTTAAAAATTGGGCTGGATTTATTACTAAACCAAACCACAGCTAGGCTGGTATAACTTTTTAAATTTCTGTGTGGTAGGGATTTCACAATGAAATATATTCCA
>NC_056742.1:543695290-543700290 GCF_019279795.1 Protopterus annectens | reverse complement strand
AAGTTGGTTGTATTAGAGAAGACTGGGCCATTAAAGCCATCCTAGTTGAGCTAGGTTGATACAATTGTGGGTCCTAGAGGTTATACCTTTAGCGAATCTAGCAATATGATTGTAACAGCTAGCAAGTTTGGTAAGAGTGGTTTGATTCAAGTTAGTGAAGAGGGGGGAGGCATAGAGGAGGGTAGATAGTAAGTGGGAATGAGTGATAGTAGTTCTTGCAAATGGAGTGAAGAAAGGTTTGATCCTTTAGATGAAGCCCAATTTTATGCTGACAGATTTGATGGTTTGATTGACACGGGTATCATATTTTAGGGTGTTGTCATCATTGGAACTTAAGGTAAAGAATGGGGAGGAGGATGTGCAGGTGGGGGAAAAGATGAGCAGCTTAGTTTTGTTGGGGTTTAACAGTAGCTGACGGTTTGCAAACCATTTTTCTGCATCATTGAAAGTATTCTGGGTTAGGGTCATAAGCTCAGTTGAAGAGGAGGCGGTACAGATTAAAGTAGAGTCGTCTGCATATTGGATGCAGGTGGCCTTGGGAGTGATGGTGGGTTGGTCATTGATAAAGACTGAGAAGAGTAGTGGTCCTAGTATGGAGCCGTGGGGGACTCCTAGAATAATGGGTAGATGAGTGGATAGAGTATTCTGCCATAAAACTGCTTGTTGTCTATCAGACAGGTAAGATTGGAACCATTTAATTGATAATGATGTAAAGGAATCACTGTTGCATGTAATGCATCTTATTGACTGAGAGGGTGACTGCATGCTGATTGTACAGTTTAGTGGGTTGTTGAGAGGGGTGTTGTAGCAGTTATAATGGGGAACTGTACTATTTAGTGTGTTGTTGAAAGGATGACTCTCACATTCCTCATGCTGATGAGGGGATAACAGTGCCATTTATTATGTTGGTGGGGAATTCCTTTAGCATTTAATATAGTGATGCAAGGATGACTGGAGTTCTTACTGTGTTGGTTTGAGGATGATTGTCTCATTTATTGATGGGAGTATAACTGTATCATATAACATGTAGCCAAGAGGATGACTTTGGCATTCAGTGTGTTGGTGACAGAATGACACAAAATCAGAGCTGACATGACCCAGCAAAAATAAATTAATATACTTTTATTCCTCCAAATAAGGCTCTTCTGTTGACCCATTTAGCAGCCACTAATGGATTGTTATGACACATGGCGAATACCCTGCTTTGCCTTCCACTAACCCTGTGAGTGATCATTCCCACATTTGTGTTTGAGAGATGAGAAGATCTGCTTTCCTTATTATAGTGATGTTTTGTACCCCTGAGTTGTGTGTGTGTGAATGTCGAATGCTGAATATATCCACATTAGCTGACTTCTTGGCCTGTCTAATGTGTTAGTCACCTCTGCTCAGAATTAAACTATATCTCCTTTTCCATTTAATTGTACTGTTTGGCCATGACTATGCACTTATTAAAGATTTTCACACCAGCTCATCAAACTAACAAATGGAGGAGGTTCTCTTATCATAAGCTGCATTTAGTAATATTTTCTTAAAGTTGCCACATTACACCCTTTGCCTGTGAAATGCAGCAGCTGATAGTATTATGGTCTAGCACTCTTATTGTTGATTTATTCATGTATACAGTCACAGCCACACTTGGAAGGAAGGGATTATTATGCCTGAATTAGATGTAATCACCGCTGTAGATGGTGGAGATAGAGCAGGCAACGTTAATGGACGAAGGACATTAGCTGCATTCTCTCATTTCCTTACATGTAAACATTAATATTCCACAATGATGTTATTATACACAATTATTTTTTTTGTACCTGTACGCATGGATCCTTCTATCAGCAGGATAATATCAGGTCATGACACCTGTAAGCCTCCTCCACCCTATGTTATCAGCTGATTCAGAGAACTATTGATGTAGTTACATAGTTACACTTGAGCACGGCTTGTTACATTTGTTAAGTGATACTGCTGCTGTTGCAGTACTGCTATTGTTGTGTCATTCTAAACTGTGAATGTCACACATTTAAAAAAGCTGACATTATGAATTTATTTCATTTTGCCCAGGTAGTTCACACTGCATCTGTGACCTTTTTGCAATGGTATTTATAATGACTGAGGGAGATTCGGCTAGTATACAGAGAAAATTCCATTTATTAGCAAATGCCATGGATAACTGGATGCATTAAATTGTAATAGAACTACCGCATATCAGGTATGCGGTGCCTCATTGTAATATCTCACTCACCTGAAGCATGGTAACAAGGGCTTTGCATCCTCATCAGCACTGACAGGTATCTGAATGCAGAACTATCTGCTTTGGGGAAAAGCTCACAGCTCACAGCCTACTCATCTTTTCAACATAGAAAGTGAATGTCCAGCCTGCTGAACCACCCTACCACATGACAATGAGTTGCAGGAATTTTCAGAAAAACATAAAATAAATGCTAGACTATGATGATTTCTTGAATTAAACTTGTTACTGTTTCAGTTAGTTATTACCTGTAGCACACCTGACAGAACAGACCATTGCAGGTAAATATGATAAAATTACATTAGGTAAGAGACTCTGAGGTGGGCATACAAAGGAGCATCATTTTGAAATATATGGATTATGTTCCAGTTTGTTTAACAGAGACCACTTTTTTTCTTGACAAAGTAACAGATAAATGGACTTGGATAAATTAATACGCAGTATAATTCTGAAGTAGTTAACCCTTTCTAAAGACAATAGATAGATGGTGAAGAGGAGAAGTAATATAGGAGGGACATCTGAGGGGTAATACAGGAGGGGCATCTGAGGGGTACTTGCTGATATGATTATTTATGCAAAGAGAATCTAGGCTCTTTCATTAGCTCACTAAATTGTTGGTTTGCCCCATGAGACCTGGATAAAGCTGATCATATGTGCCAAAATCCTAATCTAATCAGAGAAGGAGGCACTGGGAGGTTCCATATTTTAAATTGCCTGTAATGTCTTAATTGAAGTGGCAGATGGCTGGCAAGGTGATTTAGAGCAATGGAGTCGCACTATCCTTATACTGCACCTCTGTATGGGACACTGACAAAGATCACATCAATACGCATACTAGTAGGTCACTGGTCTAGATCTGTTTGTCAGTTCCTTTATATGACTGTTGGGCACTTTCTGTGTGAAATTCATAGAGGTTTGGCATGATCAGGGCTTACTTGCTCTCTGGAACTTTTAGAATCTTTGGGAGAAATGTGCAATTCTGTTGGGAGGAAAACTGCTGGATTTTGGGGATCTTGTAATAATGTAGTGACACTTAGTAATTTTTAAAAACCAAAAAGTGGAATGGACACTCCAAAACAAACTTCAAAGAATTTTAATTGAATACACTACAGACTGAGTGCTTTCATCTTACAAATGTAAAGACTTCATCAGAGTAACAGTCTGCCATTAAAAAAATTTAAATAAAAACAATTCATCCAATTACATTTAAAATAGAGGAATAAATTATAATGTCACTCAGCTGCCACTGTCAACACTGAGTCACTTTTTGTTAGTTATTTCATTGAAGTTTATTTTTTCAGTTACTTTGTAATTTTGTTTAGCAGTATATTTCTTAGTTGAGGTTTAGATGTATGACGTCTCACTTTAAATTTTAAGGTTAAATGACCAAGTGGTTTGTGGGAGGGTTTGACAGAGTGCCAAGTTCACACATTCACACTGAGTTCACTGGTGGGTGTACTTCTTCTACCTCTTGAAGCATTTTATAACTGACTTTTGATGTCTTTAATTTTTGTTCTAATACTTGTAGCATTCTACCTGACATTTTGGGTTTCATAACTTAGCAGAGGGAATAGAGAAAAATGGAACTGCCATTGAATATTATGGGATTTTTTTTTTACTTTTTTAAATGAGGTTTGGTCTGTGATGTTCTATGTGCAAGCCTTACTCTAGCTACAATGTGTTCTATAATGTTGCTTTTCACATGTATGAAGTTACATTGTTACTGTCCATCTCCATATCAGTTTGGATAAGGTTGTTATTGGAATGGTTTATTTTTTCACTACTGAAGTCTGCATGTTTCTTTCCCTAATCTGCTACCCCACTGAAATATTTAAAAAAAAACAGTAAATGGGGAATGAGTGAGCTCTAGTGTCATAGAGAGAGGACTGATTGTCAGCAAACACAGATGCAAAAAAAAATACTTTTAAAAAGTAGCTTATTAATTGTATTTTATAGTACTACCAGGAATGCAATATGATCCTTCCTTTGGTAGTAGTAGTAATATAATGCTGTTTGTTGTCTCCCTTTGGCAATGCAGGTAAGGATTTTGTATTAGATGGTGGCATGGGGGCATGGGGTATCAGCAATGAGTCCTCTTTTAACTGCAGGAGATTTTTTTTCAGCTTCATAGAAAAGCCATTTGCCATATTATGGTAATATATGCAAAACCAAAAACAATTTCCCTGTAGATGGAATCAAGATGCTTTGAATCAGTATTAAATTAAAAAATATATTCCGTCTTTATTAAATTTTGTTAAGCGCTTTCATCTAACAATATCTAGACTTCTTCAGAACAAATGACTGCCTTTAGGCTAACAGTATATATAGATTTCTTAATCAACTAATTAAAAAATTAATTAGTCATTTCAGAACATTTTAAAGTGCCAGTGCAGTTAAAAACATCCTATTCATTATTACCATTTAATAATACTGTTTTAAAAAATTTTTAATTAGTTGATTAAGAAATCTATATATACTATTAGCCTAAAGGCAGTCATTTGTTCTGAAGAAGTCTAGATATTGTTAGATGAAAGCGCTTAACAAAATTTAATAAAGACGGAATATATTGTTTAATTTAATACTGATTCAAAGCATCTTGATTCCATCTACAGGGAAATTGTTTTTGGTTTTGCATATAGTTGTGGACTGTTTCCCTTCATTGGAGTCATATTATGGTAATAGCATGAAGGATGTATTTGTCTGATTACTTTGCAAATGAGTTAGGCTGCATGCTTTTAACATGTGATATGATCCA